>NW_019394178.1:1438574-1598138 GCF_000648675.2 Cimex lectularius | reverse complement strand
ACAATTAATTAAGGTTTTTAGTTGAGATAAAAAAGTCAATGGCACGAGCGGGTTTCGAACCCACGATCTTCGGCTAGATACGCCGCTGCTCTACCTCTCAAGCGGACCACGAAATTTTTTATCTCAACTAAAGACCTTAATTAATTGTAATTTTTCTTTATGGTGAGTTTCTACTGCCTGGAATAATTGTACTACCCAAATTTTGAAATCTTTCGCATCTTTAAAATTTATACGAGAACTTCCGTTCAATACTGAAGACAACACTTCCAATTCTTTAAACCAAAAAATGTTTTTTTTTTAAATTATCTCCTGCGCAAGAAGGTAGCGCAAACGTTCTTGTTTCAGACCCAAAACCCGCTGCATATAATTTAAATGACTCCTCAACGTATACACAAACGAAGATCTAAAGCCTAATTCCAAATAAATAAAATAACTTGGTGTACAATAGGGAGCGCCAAACAACTTCTTAATAAAAAAAAGTTTTTCTACCACTGATGGTAGCCCAATACTTGTGACGCATAACACATCACAGCCCTAGATACGGAATTAAAAACTTTAAATTTACTTTCTAGAGGAACATCTCCTCTATTAAGAATACCGTTCCAGGTACAATTCAATCCTTGTTTATGCTGCGTTAATGTTGTACAGAAGGATATCAGTTAAAAACTGTAGTTTTAGGCCGGAAATTATTGAATGGATTGAACAAAGATTTTAAAATTCCTTTCCTCCACTGCGACCTATAAGAACTGTAATGGAAACCCTATTAATAGTAAAAACGCTATTAAAAATAAAAATAGCCACACCTTAAAATGTGTCCATTTTCCTGTAAACCTAAACTTACTTCGGTTGAGTTTTTTTTAAGCCATTTTTCTAGTTCCAACTTAAAGACAAAGGCAAGGTAAAAATGAATTTATTTGTTGTGCATTGTTGCATTATTCTGAAAAAATATAATATGAAACACAATAATGTAAAATGAACAAACTGCACTCGGATCAGACTCGATGAAACCAAGACATTGCAAAAATCTTCATCCATCCACAGAAACAACAACACTGTTTCTATCTATGCAACTATTGTCTGAAATGCCAATCCATGGAGTTAAATAAACAAAATATGAAAACAACGACAAACAATTCATCGTCCAAAAGAGGATTATTAACCAATTGTTAAAAGTTTATGGTCACATATAAGGAACAAATTCATATTTGGCTCTTTATCCAGGTGTTTGTTGTTGAGAATAGTTGAACATGTGTAAGCGAGTTTATGGAGGAAAATCAAGTACCTTGAAGGCTCTTCATAGTACTTGATTTTCCTCCATAAACTCGCTTACAATCAAGTACCTTGCTCTTCATAGCCGTCTAGGCTGCCTTTACCGAAGGCATGGTCTCCTCTAAGGGTGATTAGAGATTCCACTAAAATCGAATCCGGAGGTTTCGACGCTAGCGGACCCCTACACCCAGGGAGATAGAATTCCCTTCTCTATCTATGGGGTGCGTGGGAGACTTGGTCGATGCATTTCGACCTCTTTTTGTGTCCCTTTGTTAACCCACTCCCTCGGAAGGGGCAAGCGGAGAAGTGGACATGTCGCATGCTGCAGGATGATGTGGCCTTCTACACTGACCTCACGGTTTAAGCAGATTTTCCGTTTGCGGAGGTGAGTGCCTCCTAACATGAGAATCTAAACTTGAAATAAGGCCGATTTTCCAGGTGCCACGCTAAAGAACCTGAATGTTAAAAGACTTCATAGTTGTCTACGTTAATGAAATTTTAGGTTAGAAAAAGCGTAAGCACTACTTTAAAATCAAAACGTGGCCTTCTGAATAATTGTTTTTATTGCCCTGAATGGCATAAGGGTTAATTATGGAAAATATCGAGTACCTCATAAGTGGAAGAGACACTTAGAAATATTACAACATTGGTAGCTCCAAAAATTATGATTATAGATATAGTCTGAAAGTTAACCTGATACGAATGTATTTATTGGTGTGAATGATGGGATGTCTCGAAGTTACTAAATACAAAACAATTGCGAGATACTTTTCTAAAGCAGTGATTAGTTTTAAGAATGTTCAACGATTTTCATTCATATGATTTTTTAACCACAAAATTAGCAAATAGTTGATTTAAGTAGCAGTTTAATGGGTTTTTTTCATATTTTCCCCTTCAAAACAAAATTAATGCTGCGTATAAAGTACATCCTATGAAATGTCGGATTTAATAATAAAAGAGATAAATAATTTTTGTTGGGGTTAAAAAAACGAAAGAGAGTTAGAGAGAGAAAGAGGAAGAGAGAGAGAAAAAACTGGGCGTTGAAAACTAAATAAATAACGTAAGCTAAAAGGTGATCCTGGAAAATGTCAGAACGGATACACGTGAAATATGGGGCGTTTTAACTCCACTCGACGCGGGTCTAAAAAGCGGGGCGAAATCCGACAAATATGAGACGAGAGAGAGGGATATGTGCAGCCGGGATTAACGGAAGGGTGCGGGCTCAGAGGGCGACGCGACAGGGCGAGGGGTTAGGCGGAGGATTTTCAATTAGCGGAACGGGGCGGACCAGGGTTAGTTTTGCGTGCCAAGGGGGTGAGAACCTCTATCGGAATTACGGCGAGCCTGCCCCATGCTATGGAAATGAACATCGGTGACAACTTCCCAACACTTATTACCCTGTTAGGACTAACCGGCGGATTACTTGAGGCTTTTACGGTGTGGCCAAAATTAAAAATTAATTAAATTAACGCTCTTTACGCTCTACCACATTCATAAACCGTTTCAATTTTTATTTCTTTATTTAATTGACGGAAAAACATTGCATCATTACCACCAAATTATTGATTTTTTTATCATAAAATATTTACATTCGTGAAACTTAAATAAATAATTTCGTTATAAATAATTGATGTTATAATAAAAACAAAGAAAAAGTCTAAAAATTATTCTAATATATCTAATCATTTAGTACGACTGGTTTGTTGAATTTTATAATAAAAAAATAATAAAATCAATATTAAAGCTTATTTATGCTTCCTTCTCTTTCTCACGCTCTCTCTCTTTCTCTCTCTCTCTCTCTCTCTCTCTCTCTCTCTCTCTCTCTCTCTCTCTCTCTCTTTCCCTTTCTCTTTCTTTTTCTATCTCCCATCCATTTTCTCTCTCTTTCTCTCTCCTTCTCTCACTCTCTCTCTCTCTCTCTCTCTTTCTTTTTCTATCTCCCATCCATTTTCTCTCTCTTTCTCTCTCCTTCTCTCACTCTCTCTATCTATCGATCTATCTATCTATCTATATATCATCTATCTATCTCTCTCTCTACCTCTCTCTCTTTCTCTTGTTTTTCCTTTTTTATCTAACTACAACTTTCTCATCATCAGTCGTTCTGTTAGTCTTATCCTGCTCTCTTTGCCTCTACTTCTCTCTATCTCCCACTTCCTCTCTCTCATTCTTTCTCTTTCTTTTTCTTTCCATTTCTGGATTTGTCACGTTTGTCGTTTTTTGTCTCTTTTCTTCCTTTCTACGTTTCTCTCTGTTACTCTCTCACACTCTCCATCCTTTTCTTTGTTTTTTCTGTTCTTTCAAATTTCCTAACTTATTCCTTACTATCCAACTTTTTCATTTTTGTATGCATCCCTCTGTGCTTCCGCCTCTGTCTGTCTATCATTCTCTTTGTCACTCTCTCTCTCTCTCTCTATCTGTCTATCTCTGTCACTCTTACTCTTAATCTCTTTCTCTCTATCTGTCTATTCTCTCACTCTTACTCTTAATCTCTCTCTCTCTCTATCTATCTATCTATCTATCTATCTATCTATCTATCTATCTATCTATCTATCTATCTCTATCTCACCCTTACTCAGTTTATATCACTTTTTGGTTTATTTGAGCCATATATATTAGGAGTATTCGCGATGTTTGTAAGATGTTAACTCGTGTTAACTGGAATAGAGAAATGTCCAAAAAGATCGTGAACGCTCTCTTCTTTTCTTAGCTTGTTAAATGTTAATTTGCCGCAATGCTGCGCGTGGAGATTGCTAGAACCAAAAATTAACCTATAACAGTCTTTGAAGGGTTGTTGTTGTTTGCTTTGGTTTTTTTGTGTTAATTGGTGAGATCCACAAGTTACTAAAAAAAGAAAATTAATCAACACTTTCATTCAAAACGCTATATATATACGCGAAATTTACTAACTGTGCTAAGAAATGACACACTTCAGTTCGTCCCGACATACCTAACTTATATCTTATGATCTAACAGCCTACAAATGTAAAGGATAGGGGAAGTATCTACTATGAATGAGAATATAATGACAGAAATTAACAAAAAAAAAGTATTGATCTGATTTAATTAATACGTATTTAAGTATAAATATACGTGTAAAAAAAGCTGTAAAATTCATGACTGCCATGTTGTTTACCTACGCCTTGGCGGATAGCAATGTGACTACATTTACCTGACCATTTGACATGACATCTAACATTGGCTCTGGCCTGTTAGATCGAGCAATGTTAACTAGCCGATTCTTACAAGTCTACGACATCATATTTCTCGATCTAACACGACCTAACAGAGTTAACAGGATTAACACAAGATCGTTAATACCCCTATTATATTGTTTGACATGCTATAATTTTTTTCAGTTTATTTATTTTGTATTTATTTGTTTCTTACTTCTTCGCATTCACCCACCTGACTTCATTCACACTAGCACAGAGAAATCGATATCCCTCGGTGTAATTGGGAATAAGCTGTCCATTTGCGGTAATAAATTTATTTTCCGTTTTACATAACATTCATTCAATTAGGCTATTTTATACAAATAAAACCTATTCAAAAAAGTATAAAACAATTCACACAATTTTTTCCAAAATTAAAGATCCCACACCAGTAACAAATAAAATATTCGGAAATCGTGAGATGCAGTCTGGGGTGTTATAGGTTTCAGAAAAACATTTTCTTTATCGTTGCAACGTTTCGATCTTTCTTGAGATCATCTTCAGGGACGTAATTTACAAAATCAATTGTTTAAACTGTCCGGCAACTTACATCGGTCTTCCATCACAATCTCTGGATAAGAGAGTAAAGCAACATATCTATGTTTGCAAAAAACCCAAACAAAATCCTACAGCACTGGCTGCCCACCATTTTGAACACAAACACGATTTCGACTTCAAAAATCCTAAAATATTACACACAGAACAAAAGAAACATAAACTTATTTATTTAGAAATCGTGAGATGCGGTCTGGTGTGATGTAGGTTTCAGAAAAACATTTTCTTTATCGTGCCAACGTTTCGATCTTTATTGAGATCATCTTCAGGGCCTGGGATTTAGAAACATTGTTTGAATTTTACAGATACTATAGGTGAGAATAATAATAGGTGAGAAAAAACAAGAATTTATACAGCGCTAGAAAATTTTAGATTAAAAGAAAAAAATGAGTTTTTACAATGTTAGAAAATTTTATATAAAAAAATGAATATACAATGCAAGAAAATTTTACATAAAAAATGGATTTATACAACGCGAGAAAATTTTAGATTAAAAAATTGAATTTATACCGTGCTAGAAAATTTTAGATTAAAAAATGCATCTCACGATCTCCGAATAATCATAAAACCTACATTTAAATACTATGAATACGGGTACTAACTACTAAACAATCTATGTAAATTAACTACTATAATAGTGGTACTCAATATTCATTTCGCGCTACAAATTCACACTGTTAAATACATACATTCTCAATAAACACAAACAAGAAACAGGAGGCGAGATATCTCTAAGTCCAATAAAAACAATTTGACCATTGAAAATTTAAAAAAATAATATTCCTGAAAATAGTCGTATAATATTTTCTAGTTACCAGTAGTTGATTAAAAATGTTGTGTTTTTATAGTCATGCCTTCTCACGGGCCGCACATAACGGGCGAAAAGAAGCAGTACATGATCGGCGACGAGCTCAATCTCAACTGTACCTCCGGGAAGTCGTATCCCGCATCGATTCTGCACTGGTACATCAACGACGAACAGGTAATTGAAGATTGATCTCTATTTTCAAGCATTTTTTAAATTTAAAGGATAAAATACCAAAAAAATCGAGAAAAATTTTACCAGCTCAACAAATAAATCTATATAATATATTAATATACTATAAGACAATTTCACTGGTTTTCGTTATATAATATTAAATTATAATATACATTTTTATTGCAATCATAATATTAGATCTAATGTTTTATAAAAGCCAGCAAATGTTGAAACAATTATTTTTAATGAAACGAATACAATTAATTATCCTTCTGGTTTTCTGAAATCTTTCACAATAATCTTATATAGTTGAAAAAGAATTGAAATTAATTAACTAATAATAGAGGGTTGTATTTTCCCTGAATTACTGAATGATATGAGGTAATGTAATAAAATTTACAGTTTACAGGGGTAATGCGTGGTTTGAACCCACCCCGAAGAATGTGGAATATTATGGGGTATATGACGTGTGGAGAGTAAAAGTAAGTTATTAGCAAAACTGAAGTTGGTTGGTCCATGCCCGACAAATATCGAATACTCTTGTGGTGTGAATGTGTCCAGTCTACTTTTTGTATGGGGTGATGATAGGGTACCGGTGTTGTAGGATGTCATGAACTACCGATGCCGGGCGTGGCACTTGGACGTACACCGCTGTGGTGAACGTGTTTTCGGCGCCGTGGTACCGTGTTTCGTTGTTTCCTCGATGGAGCGCATGGACTCTCAAATAAAAGTTCTGGTGTTGTACTGCGTGCCGCCTTGGCGCGGCTGCTCGATCGGGTTCCGACTTGGGGCGTAGGAGTGCTCGGGTATATCGTCCGATGCACACATCTGTCTGTATATACGTTCATATTTTTGTTTCTGTTCGATAGTTGACAACCTAAGTAACAAAGAAAAAGCTACCATTTTATGATATCGATGTAGTACTGGCCAGTAACTAGATCGAGACGTTCAAATCATCGCCGTATATAAATGTTTAGGCAAAAGTAAAAAAAAAAAGAAAAAACAAGCAGACGGCCGTCGATGACCTCAGCTGTTGATCTGGTTATAAACCTCCGAAATTATATATACAGGGAAAACTATATTACTTTTAAATTTCTCCTAAATTATCGATAGTCTTTATATTAACTTTTATTTGACAATCTTTGTTGTTTCAAAGTTTAAATTGTTCAAATATGTATTGTCGCCTCATTGCACGTTTTCTTCATTTGTTCAATAAAATGATCCCCGTTATAAATTGAAAAATTATAATTTTCGTATAAATAAACAAGACAATTCAATCAAATATTCACTTTTACGCTGGATGTTTAATCGTGTGTTTAAATTATTATTCCAGGGAAATGAACATGAAATGACAGAACGAATCCGTATTATCTCAGAGGATTTTTATTCAAATATGACGTAAAATTAACAACAAAGAAATCAATCAAACCAATAGGACACAGAATCAACAATTTGATTAATCGTACAAGTATACGGGAGAGAATAAAATGATAAAATACTGATGCGATATTGAATGTATAAATTTCCCATTTATGTTACATGTTTTCTTAATGCATTTTCATTTAATGATGAACATGTTTCTTCCCATCTTTCCTTGTACAAAAAGTTGCAAAGAATTTGAAACAAAAATAATGTATTTTCCTGTTAATTAAAGCAATTCAGTCAATCTCTTGGTACGATTATTTACATTGTTGCGCATGTGCAATTAAATAAATTTTTTATATAAGGATTTTAGAGATATAGAATCAAATCAGATTAAAAAAATCACGCAAATGTGTTACAAATTTACAATAATTATCAACTAGTAATCTGGACAGAAAGATAAATAGGAGATCGAGGGAGAAGGAGAGAGAGAGAGAGAGAGAGAGAGAGAGAGAGAGAGAGAGAGAGAGAGAGANAGATAGAGAGATAGATAGATAGATAGATAGATAGATAGATAGATATGGAGAGAGAGAGAGAGAGAGAGAGAGAGAGAGAGAGTGAGAGAGCAAGTTGCAGATAGGCAGAAAGACTGATAAAAGGGACAGTTTCCAATTCATACGTGAATTGCAAGCAGTCAAGCAATACAATAACACTTAAAAATAGAGGGGCGTCGGTGGCCGCAACGGTGTTGACAAGGCGCTCACTGTAAGATAAACCCAGTGGCTCTGCATTCGAACCCGACATACTTACAAATGGGCTTTTTTTTTTCAAAAACACCGGCACCCCGAGGGATGATATAACATCTGCTGTTGCGAACTCTCGTAAAAAAAACAGAGACAGTTACAGAGAAAATGAGAGAGATCGTCTACCTAAATTATACCTTAAAGCAGATGTCTTATTTTACAAATACTTTTAGTGTTCAAAAATTCGTGGATAAAACCACATAGTTGTACCTAAATTAGGATTAACTGCCGTTGGAATTGTACAAAGCGCCCCGTCATTAGTGGGGTGGATGACATTCGGCCATCCCCCGTCGTGATATGATTCCTTTATTGGATAATGGCTCAAATAGGGTTGCCCGAAGGGTCGGAAAAGGATGTGAGACTGCATTGAAATAGATAGAGGCCTGTATATCTTGTTACGAGGAAAGTAACGTCAGCTGGATATGAAGACAAAGAATTGGGGGAGGTAACCCGAGAAAGGGCGCATTGTGAAACCCGACGCGGCACCCCTATGACTAGATCCCACCCTGGCAAATGCAAACTTGACATTCTTACGGGATACCCTGTACATCGCAACGTAATCTCTTAAATTTAAATAATTGTACGGTTAAAAAATTTCATTGTGGACCGCAGAAATCAATAGCAATTATGGATCATTTTTCACCCCTAGATCACACAGATTACAAATCCTTATAGAACGATAGTTATTAACCTTAGTTTCAAATCCTTAAAGCTCTACATCTGGCGGAAAGCAAGGTTTATTAAATAAGTATAAGGTAAAAATTGTAATTATAATTTTTCTTAAATATTTATAGTTTGATGTAAATTTGAACCTCTAGGTACATTATGTGGGGAATTTTAAGTAGTTTCCTGCTCAACAATATGAACTTGGAATTAGGTCAAAGAATAAAGAATATACATAAATACAAAGAATATCTATTTTTTCTCATTTTGAAATATTTGTTTTCTTAGGTCTTTCGGTCTCTTCCAAAGGGCACTCACCAGGGATTAGGAGCTAGAATCATAAAGCCTGAATGCATCATCATATTTAAAACATTAGGTTTTATAATTTTATATTAAAGTGAGTTTGTGATAGGAGATTCTTCAGAGCGAAAAAGTGCAATTTATATTTTTGCCCATACATCTTCGCACCATAAAGGGAGACCCTGAATAAGTGCACCTTGGTTATATAACTACTTATTTTACTTGCCTGAAAAAGGTGGCCTTTTTTGTAGTCTTCCCTAGATCTTTTTTGAAGTAAAAAGGAAAGGTCTAGTGAATCTTGGTAGTTCAAAAACCTAAAAATAATGGAGGTAAGAACAACAAAACAAAATTTTCATTATTTTCATACTTTTGTTTTAAGGGGTCAACAATCCCGTGTCGATTTCCTCAAAGCTAAACATGAGAAAGGCAAAATCCCTAGGAAAAAATCGTCTTATTTTTACTTATTTTCAATAAAATTTAGCCCTCTTTTTCGATTGTTTGGACCATTTTTGGAATATAATTGTAAGGACATTGTAATGACTGAATCAAAAAGTGCACCTTATTCCACTGCGAAATATTTGCAGATCTCTGGTGAAACCGTTATGATTACGACCATGTTTTTGTGATGCCTTTTCTAGCAGTTCTTTTGGTATGAGAATTGTTTTACTAAAGTGGCCATACCTTACCCTGTCTAGTTCCTCAGATAGAAAAAGTATATGTGCAAATGTATGTGGTTTGTCCTTAAATTATCAGCATTTTTGTGTCTCCGATTTTACCGCCGCTAAAAGTTTAGTTAGTTATTTAGAGGACTGTGGCCAGTAAAGAGGCCTATATTTTTCAGGCAGATCAAGAGAAGGGATAGTGAGGAGGGGGGGAGAAAAAAAAATCGTCTTTATATATATATATTTTATCTTGCATGCTGGATCTTTTATGAAGCGCTTTAATCTTTCTATCTTAAGCCATTTGTGAGAAGGCAGCCGGATTTCAATACTTTGGCTTGTCGTTCGCTGATCGTTTCCTTTTATAATTTATTATTCCGTGTACACCTTCCTTGGAACCCACATCAAGATAGCCCCGGTGTGTCCTCCAGGGCCCCTTAGGCAATTCACATATTCCAATATAATTTCCAGCTGAGAACATTTAGTGCCTTTTTAGCTGCCCAACAGTTCAAAGGTATGTACATTTCTAGCAGAATCCGTATTTTTTTTACAAACTCCTGTGCACAGAGTTGGATTGCAAGGATTCTGCTTGCAAGATAATTGAAACCAATCTAAGAGGTTTTGTTTAATAACTCTATTTTTAACCTTTATACCTATTACCATGATTATAGTCTAGATGTGGTACAACTCTTTTGTACGCCAGTGATTTTTGATACTCAAGGAATCTTCAGACCACGTATTACCTGTTTCAACTTTGATCTATCAATGTACAACAGAATTCCACTTAAAAATTCATTCCTCCTCGGGTATTTGTCCAAAGCCTACAGCATTACAACCAGTTGGAAGTTCCTTCCTTGAGACAATATTGAGAACTATTGGTTTATGCGTTATTATAAATGAGAAAAATAAGGATGAAATTAACATAAACGCCCAAAACGTTTACTTTATAAATCCAGTTCGGCTATTTTTAAGGTTACCTATTACAACTAATGTATTTATTTTTTTATTGATTTATCAATGTGCCATGGATTCGTTGTCCTTGGGGTTGTTGTTCTTCTATGTTTGCTGTGACCTCTTGGAATGGACTGTCAAATTTGAGTTTTCCTTTGATTACAGCCATTTATTGCAATCATCTTTCTTAATTGTGATGGTTTGCCCTTCAGATCAGGTTTTTTCTTTATTTATCAGAAGTCTTTTGGCTCTCGCAAAAACCACATTTTGAACAAAAATACTTAAAGATGAGAGATTGAGTCCGTTTTCCATTCACGTTGCTGTTTTTTGTCAACATACAAATTATATCCGTTATATAATATATTATAGTGATCATGATGATAATTACGTATATTTTTGCAGTAGTGAATCACAGATGTGTCACTTTTCGACGGGAAAAACTCTATTTTCATTGTTATGTAGTTGTACTTCAAAAATAGAAAAATTTGGTAAATTTTTTTTTAGAAGTGTAGTAAATCTCAAGCAGATTTTTCTACATGGGTGAAGAATAAAAATCACAATTCTTATCTTAGCTAAAATAATAAGTCCCATGATAGACAAATAAATCTTCGAACATTTTGAAGAAAGAACCAAATTTTCACCAGTTCAACAAACAAGATAGAAATATATCAAATATTATTTTAATACGATAATCAATTAAATATTATGAGTATGATATAAGTGGAATTCCAGTAAATGGAACGAGAATTACATTAGATGACGGATAAAATGGTAATCCTAAAACTTGGTTGGAGATTGGAAATGTCTGAAACTAATCGCATAAATGTGCTTAATGATTTCCATTTATATTGACCAAAAGTAACAAAAAGGAAATCAAAAAAGATTTTAACGGATGATGTACCGATTGTAAAACGTATTGTGTCAAAGCTTTAGAAATCTGGCTGGAAGACGTGATAATCTAGTGGCACACGACCAAAGTAAAAGAGTGAATTTTGAAACAAGATTTTTTTTTCCGGATTCAGACGATATTTTATCTATATAGACTATTGAATTGCTGGTGAGTGGAAAGGCTTAACAGTTGTTTTAACGTTATTTCATCCGTTTGTTCCAGATGACGGAGAGGGATGGAGTGATCAAATACCCGAACGCGGTGCACGCTCACGGACTCGTGACCACTGCCCTCGGTTTGTCAATGAACGTGAAGCCGTACCACTTCAACAAAGGTGTGATGAAGCTGCGGTGCGTCGCCAGTTTGTCCCCGGTCGTCTGGCAGGGACATCACGTCGTCCACAGCAATGCGCCACTTCTCGACAACCGAGAGGCATCCTTTCTTGGTGAATTTTGATATTTTTCACTTAAAACTGTTTCTAAACTTTCACATATATGACGTTTTTGTTAGACCGTTTTTGCATCATGGATGATGCGTTAAATGGGAGCGTGCATGGGTAGTGTTAGCTTAGGTTTGATTGGGTTAGGATATGGTTAGGGAGGTTTAGTAAGTTATGTTAAAGTCAGGGTTAGGCACAGTTAGGGTTGGGGGATGTTAATTTTAGGTTAATACGGCTATGTTTGGGGGAAGCTATGCAAGTAAGAATTTTTTCAGTGAGTCAGAGCTGTTTAAATTGTTTTACATATAAACAGAGGAAAAATAGGGGGACTCGAACGCAGGGAATCGAACTCAAAATCAGGAATTTGGCTGGGCTCATCACCAAATCGTTTCACTATATTATTTTTTTAATAAATTATTTATTATACTGTGAGATTTTTTAAAAATGAACGATTATTCTGGTAAGTATATCCTTGTTTGTTTTGTCTATCAGAGAAAATGCTGAAATTTTGTTATTTCCAGTTTGTTCGTTGGCATTTGTCTTATTCCCAGTTCCTTTTATTTGCCTGTGAAAAGGTAAAGCGTTGTGCCAGTTTTTTTTTTGTTCTGTCAGCGTATTTCAAGGGTTTTATGTTGTTGGTTCTATTCAAGTTATCTTCTTGTTATGTAATGCAGAGTTTTACATAAATTGAAAGGTATAAGTTATCAATTTTAGTATTTATACGTTCTGCCCATATTTAAGAGTTGTGTTGGTGCGTTTCTGTTTTCAAATGAGTTTATTTTTCGCCGTATTTATTGTAAACTTGGTGAAGAAATTGTAAAATTTTCTGTATTGCTAAAATCCAAGGTTGGTTGATGCAAATTAAGTTACAAAATTGGGTTATTCATTTTTTAATTACGATTGATAAGCTGAAATTATATATATATATATATATATATATATATATATATATATATATATAATCTAATTCTCACTGGTTTTTGAGCGTTTTTGTTTTTGTATGAATTTAGTTGATTTAATTTATCTCTATGAAATGTTTTGTTTTTGTGTTGTCCTCTATTTACATATTTGTTAATCGATTCCTTGTAGTAGTTTTCTTAGTTGGTAGATGTCGAGTTTCTTTGCTCTTTCATTACTTCAGGTATAGTTTAGTGTACCATTCTTTATATGGTTTGTTGGATTGTATGAGCACGTATGAATATATCTGTTGCAATTGTTTTAATCTTTTTTTTTCGAATGTTCGTGCTGATAATACCATGTGGGATGTTGTTTTTTAGTTATTTTAATGTCATGAATTTTTATTATTCTGTGGCAAATACTAATTTATCTCGAGTATAGTTATATTTATAGATTCTGCGAAATCTTTTACCTCTATTATCTTCTGATTCTAGAACCTATTTCGTCTAGTTAAAATTACAATTAAACACTGATTTACGTGGTTCTTTGGTAAATGATAAAAATAGTTTATTTTTGCTAAGGTGAGTAATGTTTGTTTTGACAATATCTGAAAAATCTTAATAAAGTTCAAAACGATTTTGTAATTAGGTGCTATAAGGCAAGGAAACTGTGCATTTTGCCTGTGTTTTAATTAACACCTTTTACCATAGTTATAAATCTAATTTTGTAGAGGTTGATGATTAATAACATAACATAATACGACATAAAACGTATTATTTTCATTTAAACCTGTAGATAATCTAATAATTAATGTGTCAACATTGTGTAGCTAACGCGGAACATATTATAATGGCGTTGGCGTCACGACATATCAATTTTTGAAACGTTTGAGTAAATTCATGTTATATTTATTCAATTTATAAGTAATAATAATTAACTGTTTATAATGTTATTTCTGACATGAATTAATAATTTACGAGAAGAGAGAAAAATCTTAGCCGGTGCAACCTGAAGGCGATTATCCACAGGCATTCTGTGAAAAAATCATGACTATTAAGTGTTTCATTTTTTCTCAACAATTATTTCATTTGTTAACAATAAAATGTGTTGAATAACCCCATCAACCGATTTACCAATTTATTTAAAACCTACGAAACATAATTTATCCAGTGTAGCTGAACTTATATTCGTCACCTTGACGCCCTTTCCTTATTTACGGCAATAAATACATTCACACAGAGCAGAAAGAAGGACTTACAGGGGTCTCAAGCTATAATATTTAACCTAAATAGTTTTTATATTCTTCCAAAAACAACGCTTTGATGTAGATTGGTCTTTGTTATGCAATTATTGAAACTCTAGGTAACGAACACTTGGTCTTACTGCATGTAGTCGTTCGCAGTCTTTTAGCTGGTCTATACAAATTTAAAAGATAGATCACAAAAGGCAGAATTATGAGAATGAAATTCTAGTAGCTAAGTTCCACCCAAAATGTTTCTTTACTGATGTCCAGGGCACATTTGACTTGAAGAATGCAATAAAACCTGACCTAAAAGAAGGATTATAATAGTTTACAATAAAAGTCTTTGCCCGCAATTTTTTTTTTAATTCCGCCAAAATTTACGACAGACCTCCTAATAAAAAGCCGGATACAAACTTGGAATTGGAAGGTCTGTTATTGGATATTGTTCACTCAAAATCTAAAGCAAGACGTCAAACTGTTAATAAATCAATGATTCTGTACCAGTATTTCGGTCGTAACGAACCTTTTTGATCCGGAGTGTTTGTATAATAAACAAACGACGGTAAACGACCAAACTACTGGTTTATCATTAGTTCAAATGAAGAAATCTTATAATATTATGATCAAAAACTTTGAATCTGGTTGGAATGTGTACTTTTTTTTAGATGAAGTCATTACCAGCGAGGATTAAGCGATAAAAGCGAAACGAGAGCCTCTTGACACTACCCGTTTTCATAACACATACCGATTACAGCATGATACACAAACATGTGATGGTATCATGCTAGTTGAAGAAACTTGTTTAAATGTCTGGCATGAATACTTTCTAATTTTGTAGGTTTCGGGCTCGCCAGCAGCTCCAATGACTCACCCCACAATTTCACTTTCCGTATAACGGATAATTTGTCTTAATAGTTGGATAGATGTGTCTTAATAGTACACTTTAGCTGGTGATACAATGTTTTTCCTATGGTGTGTCGATAAACACCCTGTATTTTAAAAGGACAATAGTCTTAATGGATTGACGCTGTACAAAATGCGTTTGAACCACTTCAACAAATCTATCAATTAATTATGTAGATGGTGTACGTACGGTCATATATATAAAGTGGGAGGTTTATAGGCCGACAAACAGCTCAGGTCATCGCCGGCCCTCCGCGTGTATTCCTTCTCTTTCCTGTCTTTCTCGCGTATTTTGTATTGAACTGCGGCCATTTGAGCATCTCGATCTGGTTACTGACGCTCTGCTTTTACTTGTATATTACGTCGTTATTTTAAAATGCTAGCCTCATCATACAATACATAACATATATATCGCCTCAAACATAGAAGTCTGGTCACACTCACTCCCCCAGAGTACTCGATATTCCTCGGGGCGGGGCCGAACCCACTCCATTCGCGCTAATAACTTACTTTTGCTCCCCAGACATCACACACTCACCCCAAAGTACTCGATATTCTTCGCGGCGGGGTAAATAACCCATTACTTTCACGCTAATAAATTACATTCATCCTAATATATTAACATAAACACCACACAAACACGACACAAACACTTCACAAACAACACAAACACACATAAAATATATATATTTGAAAATCCCTATAGCCCTGAGGTACCGGTACAGCGATTTGTGCCCGCTGACGTGCCCCAAGATTACGCACAAGTCCGTTGAAATTCCAAAATATTGACTATAAACGTCGAGCCTTCTCAGTTGAAAAGGTGCTCGACTGTTACTCTATCCTTGCATAATGGGCACCTATGCGGTCGCTTTCCTGCTAGAAGGTGCCCGTGCTTAATTCTTGTATGACCTATACGTAGTCTTGTCAGTATGACCTTTTCCCTTTTTGACCCATTTTCCGTGAACCAGGGACCGACGTCTTTCTTCACCTGCCACAGTTTGGCAGGGTCATTTCTATTTTTCCGAGCCCAGCGGTTTTTCCATTCTTCTTTTATCGTATTTGAAATTAATAACTTGATATTGATGTACGTACGTTCATATCTTGGTTTCATACAGTTGGAATATCCACAAGTTTCTGTATTTCAAAGCCAGTGTCCCTGGAATTTTCGTAATTATCGTCGCATCGCTTATATTCTCACTAGATTCCTTGTTTTGGTATGTAAGATTTTCAATCTTTGCATTATGTTGCACTACCGTTTTGTTGCAGTCCATTTTCATTTGTTGATTTCAAGAAGTAACATTTTGTTAAAATCGGAATTCAGTTTAATGATTGAGTCCAATTTTTTGAACATTTTTTTTGACGAGGAACCACTTTTAATAAGCGTAACTTGTGATAGTTCCATAGCTGATAATATGGTGAACATCGCTACTGCCTCATCTTTTTCCCATTTTTCGATTTTCTTCCCATCATCGCTCGGGTCGCTTTTTGGTGGTTTTGTTTCAAACTTCGAACAATCTTTAACTTCGTAAACGATATTTACAGTATTCTGCAGCGTGGAAAAAATAGCAAATTATCCTATCAATTAACGTTTTAATGCATGCGCCGTCGCGGAGGGTCGTTAATGGAATTAGCAGCGAAAATTTTCCGGTTGTGCGCGTCTTGAAAGCGCTCCCTCCAATTCGGCCCTCGGCACCAATCTCAGCGTTCCCGGCAGTTTCAATTGTAATTTTATTATTCAAATTAGGGGGAGTTTGGGCGAGCGTCTGAATTAACGGGCCTATGAGGAGTTAGGGCTTAATGCATTATGCTTTTGGAGCCTTGTAGCCCTAATTGTTGTAACACGCTTTAGCCGTTGGATTACGTGGCGGCTCCCCTTTATCCAGACGTGACTACAATGCTCAGTCGAGTCTCACCGCCGCACCACACGCAGAGAGCATTATTTTTAATCGCATTAATTTCTCGACAGTAAAACCCACAGCCCTTGGGCTGTTTATCTTTTTTTCGGACGTCGGCTTCACACCAGCTTTCACGTTTATGTCCTGTCATCGTTGGAAAGATTTGGAGAAAAAGAAGCTTATTTGTCCCAAATACCAGATGTTACAATGCGTACAACCATACTTGACTTTTATTCTACACTTGCTAACGCTAAATATCAACAATTAAATTTAAAGTAAATTTGACATCTATCATTGTACTATATTGAGTAATGTCATAATTCTATGTTCTTATTTGATATTTATATTTGAGGTGCCTTTTGTTTCTGGATATTAAATTTCTTTTTGATGGATAATTGTGTCAGAAAGATTACAAGTGGCATTTGGTCCTTCGTTCCTTATTTCTCATCACCCCGATATCCAGAATTCACCCTTCACTACTCTTTTTGCCAACGTCTCAGCCGACATATCCTGACATCCGACATCAACTGAATAATTCGCTCCAATCAGATATCATACGTATAGTTCAAACCTCTCCCTATTGTTATAACAGTTCATGTATCTAAATAAGGCAGCGTACGCTACCCTGGTTCTGCCTTACCATGTCTAAGAATGTTTACCATTTTTTTCACATTTTGTCACTTCGGAAAATTAGTTATACCACGAGTTATTTTCTTTGTTTGTGTCTTGAGTTTTATTTTTTATTAGAGGGATTGTTTTGGTGTTTTTGTTACAGTTAAATATTTATATGTCGACATTTTTTCTTTCTTTATTTTTTTTTGTATTTTTTTCACTACATAACTGACTAACCTATTTTTCTGGTTTACAGTTATCCAAGTTTACAGATTGATTATTTTGTGTAGCAACTCTCTGACTCACTTTAACTCTCCCACTCTCTCCCTAAACTATTTTTCTTCTCTCTCACTTCCTCTTTCTCATCATCTTTCCCTCACTTTCTTTAAGACCTTTGCACCGCGAGCAGTTTTGGTCTATGTGCATCACTCACTCCATCGAACTCTCTCACTAACGCTCTCTCACAAATTTTTCTTTCCACTACTCCCTCTCTCACTCTCACTCTTACAATCCCTTTCTTTCTCACTTTCACACTCGCACTTTTTATTCCCTCGCTCTCAAACTTTTGACTCCCTCACTTACTCTCTCTCAATCTGTTACTTTCATATTTCCTCTCTCTCTCTCTCTCTCTCTCTCTCTCTCTCTCTCTCTCTCTCTCTCTCTCTCTTTCTTACTTACTTACCCTCACGTTCTCTATTTTTTTGCTCGTTCATTTACTTTATATAACTTTCTCACTCATTCTCATTCTCACAATTCCCTTTCTGAATTGCTCTTTCTTTCTCACTTCTGTCCCTTTTTTCTCCTTTTCGTTTTGTTTATCATGTCTTCAGATTTGTTTGTTCGAAATGTTTCCTTTTTCGAACCGTCGAATAGTTTCAAAATGTTTATTATCTGAAGAATGTATTTTGCTTGTCCAATATAAATATTGATAAATATTGGCATTGTTTCAGTCAGAGGCTATTCTGAAAAGGTGAGAGGGAACATCATCCTGGCGATCAGCATCTGCATCCTCGTCCTGATAACGTGATCCCCTTCAGACAGCCAGACTGTCTTTTAACCCCGAAAAATGTAAACTCTCTTCTTGGATATTTGGAGAGTAAAATTATTAAATTTAAAAAAGAAAAGAAAAATATATGTAAATAACCATATGTGTTAATTAAATTTAAAAATTACGCTGATTGGATAAATTAACTATTTTTGTTCTTCTGTTTTAAATATAATTATAAAAAAATAATTAAGGTTTATAAATAAAAATTTGAAAATGTTATGGTGTATTTTTTCATCGCACTTTTAAAGCACAAAGAGGAAAATTATAACGACAGGCGAGACCTCCAATTTTAATACTTTATCGAAAATATTTTCCGTAACTAAAAATAACCGAAAAAACGTGATCTAAAATTATAAATAAATAAAACATTTTTGACGTTTCAGGTGAATATTTTTCTTTGTTTTAGTTTAGGGCCTTTCTACATCGTCAAATTATGTTTCAGTGTAAAAACCGTCATTCAATTATGGTTATCCAGGCATGGAGACAAACAAAGTCATTTTATTTTGATGCACGAACAACTTAGAAGGCCAGTAGGACGTTCGCCGACGGCTCAATTCGAAGTTGTCAAAAACAACAACATGGACCTCTAAGCAAACCTGATTACTCCCAAAACTTTACGTAGACTTGACACCAACTATACAATTTGCATTTTTCTTCCTACACCTTTCTGAATTGTAGGCCCTCACTGAAAGTGAGTGAAAGTTGATATAACATCGATATTTGATCTTATGAAAAAAAAGGAACTTTCATTATGACAATCCAAAAGTTTTGTTGATTTTCAATTTAGCAAACGTGTCTTTAAAAAGTTAAATATGTAAAATTTCAGATTTAATTGTTTGTAGTTTTCTTTTATAACAGAAGAAAAAGAATAATTATGACCATGCTCTTTGATGGTGGCAAATCTGAAATATTTTTCAATAAATATAAAATATATGATTTAATAATAATAACAGCAATCTTTGTTAACGACAAATTTGAAAGATATACAAAATAACTATAACATGAAATAAATTCTTACTGACTAAGACAACCAAGATGAAGCGTCTTTAAAAAACTGACACAACAATTGAAGACATCAATATTTAAAACATTGACTATGGAGCAGTCACGATTTAAAATTTTAAAGTTAATATTTTTAGTAAACTCAATAGCAAATTGTTTAGTATGTCCAATATTTTTATTAAGAAAATTTAGATCAATTCTTTTTAAAAGCTTAGGTCAGATTAGGTTGTTAAAAATTTTAAATGTAACATGAGTTTTTCTTCTTTTTTTTCTAAAGGTTCGATTCATACAATACAATGATTTGCAAAAAATTATATGCAATTTATATATTTTTTTTAAATAATTTGTAGTACATTACAACTACGTTAAAGTAGGTAATAAGTAACTGTGAGCAAGGTAATTTAAAAAAACATAATTAAAACCAAGAGTGGGGAAAACACCCATTGGTATTACTCCAATGTTACAGTAATATTGTTTGTTCAATTGATACGTGTGTCATTATCACTTTCACTGTCAACACCATCACTCCTAGGAGGTCTCGCGGCCATTGTCTCTTCACTCGGAGGGGCGGGTTTGAGGGGATTCGTCGGGATGCGAGGTTTCTAATGTGTACCTGGTTTACGTTAGTTGGGAGGTTTTTATGAAATTTACGGTAACGGAAACGTATTTCATCTTGTACGAAAGGAATATGTAAATCTGTATATGTAGTTTGGTTCGATACATAAAATGGAGAATCTAGTATTTTTCGTAGTGTTATAGACTGGGCAGTGTTGAATGCGGTGGATATTGGAATGTTTGGCTGAACCCCACACTTCCAGTCCGTAAGTCTAAATCGTCTTAACTATGGTGTTGTAAAGCGGCCTTTTATTTTTGAGAGGTAAATTAGAGCGTTCGTCAAGAAGTCGTGCAAGAACTCTAAATCGTGTCATAACCTCCTGACGTTTCAGTCTTGTGTGAGGTTTCCACGTCAGGCATTTGTCGATGTACAATCCGAGGTACCGCATCTTGTCCGCAGTTGGGAGGGGAATATTGTTTAAGAAAACATGGGGGATATCTTTTTACGAGGAGTGAAAGTAATGTGGGTGGATTTGTCTGTGTTAAATTTTATCCTTTTCTTTTTACACCAAGACTCTAGTAGTATGAGGTGTTGTTGGAGGTTTTGAGTGGAAATGACAAGGTCGGAGTTGCTAGAGAGAATTGCCGTATCGTCTGCAAATGTGAATGTGGTGGTCTCGGGATGAGATGGCATGTCAGCTGTGAAAACCTGGTACAGTGTAGGTGCCAGAACGCTACCCTGAGGAACACCAGCATGGATAGGAAAATATGAAGAGAGGGAATGGCCTTCGATGACTTGGAAGAATTTGTCCGTGAGGTAACTGTGCAGTACGAGATAGTATGTGAATGGAAGGATGCCCTTGAGCATGAACAGCAGGCCCGGGTGCCAAACTCGATCAAAAGCTTGGCTTACGTCAAGAAAGGCACCGGAACATTACTGTCCCATCTCAAGGGAGGATGAAATAATGTCTACCACGCGGTGACACTGCGGACAGTTGAGTGGCGGCTGCGAAAACCAAATTGATGGTCTGGGATTATGTTTTGAGAATTTAGAATCGGAAAAATTCTTTTCAGTAGGAGTTTTTCTAAAATTTTACCCAAAGTAGGTAGTAGACTTATTGGCCTATATGAAGTAGTACAATGTGTTGGCTTTTTTGGCTTAGGGAACATTCGAATACACGAGTACTTCCAAGCTATAGGGAAGTAGGTTGTACGAAAAACAGAATTAAATAGGTATGTAATGAATATGCTGGACGTTTTGGGAAGGTGTTGGAGAATTTTTGGAGTAATAAGGTCAAAACCTGGAGCTTTCTTGGATTTTAGGTGTTGTATGGTAGAATGAACGTCAGAAGGTGAAAAAGCTTTTGGAGGGAGGGATAATGGAATCGGTGAATGCTTATAATGCAATTTATAAGCAAAATATTTTATCAACTTTTTGAAATTTTACGAAGTTTATATTGAATTTTTATAAAATGGAGACAAGACTTGTGAGTTGTACTCAAGGACAGACCTACCAAAGAAAAATATAAACTTTTTAAACATTTCGTATTAGGAAATTCGAAATTATTCTGTTAACCTGTTAAAACCTAATTTCCATCAGGTAGGATTGAAAGAAAACACTTAGAACCTTAGTGATAATTAGTGGTGATAGAATATTTCCAACTAACTAAGGTTTTTAGTTGAGATAAAATGTCAGTGTTACGAGCGGGCTTCGAACCCACGAAATTAATGAATTTAATTTCCAATACTATCATACAAACAGTAGGGTTTGTAAAAGTTGGAATTTTACTATGCAAGGTTAAATGTCAATACTGACAAAACTCAGATCCATTTCCTTTCGTCTTTTCCCTTTCGATGGGTGTATTGTACTCTGCACTTTTTAGAGTTCCCCACATGTAAAAGTCTAAAAGAACAAATCAGGGCTCCTCACTGGCCATGCCACTAAAATAATGTAATTAATTTTGTTCCAACTAATAAATGTTTTATAAAAAATATGACTCGTACCATTTTCTTAGGTTGCTGCTCTCGTTGGTTTGATACACGTTTATTAACGTGGGAAAAAAGATTTCACTGAGAAAAGTTCTAAGAAACGTAAAAGCGAGTATGTCCTTGGAATACATATAAAATAAGACAACTTTGGTGAAATCCCCGAAAAATTTGACTTTTGTGGAAAGTCATTGCACGAGCCACAATTAATTATAAAAAATGGGTTTTGCCATTGATTATACTTTAAGCGGCTACTATGTATTAGGAAGGCAAAGTTTTCACCGAAAATGTTATCTTGTAGAAAATTTAATTTACTTTGCGAAATCGAAGTCAGATTTGTATTTTAATGAGGCTAAAGTTGAGAAATTTTGATTTTATGTGAAAAAATCTGATTTTAGACTAAAACCACAAAACTGTTAATATCTCAGGAAAGATTCAAGACAGAAACCTCGTTCTTGTAGCACTGGACTACGTTTTATTTATTGAATCCTCCATGGCAGTATTGACATTTAACTTTGTAACACCCAGAATACGCAAAAAAACTATGGTCGTAGTTAGTCGTGTATGCACGCAAAAACTACTGAACTGGTTAGTCTGCAATTTTTCACTGTTTGTTCTTATTGTCAGCAGTGTTTAGAGACTATATGCCATATGACTAGTGTAAGGCAGCGACTTCTTCGGCTTTCTCTATAATTGCTCCTTCGTCTTCGATTCAGAGCTCTGACACCAAAAAGGCGCAAAAACTGTGACAATACTCTATAGTCGCCAAAACTACTGAATCGGTTTTGCAGAACTAAGGCATACTTAGTTATAGGCAGAAGTGATGGAGATGTGAAAACAATGGCCTGACCGTCCCAAAACGGTATTAAAATAGGCTATTAAAAATTAAACAAACTGTATAAAATGAGGACTGCCTCGACCTCCAATCTGTTCTGAATTCTGTAATTATACTTGTACAACTCAATGCAACTACACCTCCGCAAATAAAATATTATCACTTTCTCTCGCTAAAGTAAACTACATTTCGCCTATACTTTATATAACAGTTTTCTTAGCGAACAGATAGAAATTAAAGACTTTGTAGGTTTTTCAATGTTTTTAATAAGTGCGCACTTCACGTTGTAAACGATTTATTTGTTTTATACGTTACAAGTTTTACAACAGCCAAAGCACTTCTAACCGCCACTTACTTTTCTGTCGCCACGTGCTCTTGAGCAGTGTTGCCCCACACTTTAAGTATGCTACATGACGACAAATTAAACTTTAACTCTCACATAACTCATTTGTTGTTTTATGTTTTGGATGTTTCCTATTATTGGCCTATCTTCAACAGCCCTAATAGTCAATATCTATATGCACGGTGTTACGGAGTTAAATATCTGCAGATTTGTATTTTAATGATGCTGAAGTTGAGAAATTACGATTTCGTGTGAAAAAAAATCTGATTTTAGACTAAAATCTCAAAAATGTTAATGTCTCTGGGAAGATTCAAGATAGAAACCTCGTTCTGGAGGGACTGAACTACGTTGTATATATTGTATCCTCCATGGAAGTATTGACATTTAACCCTGTAACACCCTGTACAGTGGAAGTTTACAGAACGTATTACTCTAGAAGCCTATATACAAATTCCAAGTAGAACATCACCGTACCACTTATTTTGAACAATTTGTCAAATTTGATTTCAACTCTTTTTATAAACATTTATAACACTTCTTTCAATTAATTATTCTTTTTAAATAAGATCTTGGTTGAGATAAAAAAAAGTCAATGTCACGAGCGGGATTCGAACCGACGACCTTCGGCTAAATACGCAACTGCTCTACCACTTGAGGTATTGTGACTTCTATCCTCTCGGACATCAACTCTCCATCTGAACCTACAACCGTTCAAATTTTCCCTCTTTTTGCCGTTTTCAAATGTCGTGTAATAAGAATTGGATTCTCAGCGACTTATGAAGTGAAGTGATACTTTTTTTACTTATTAAATCATTATCCATTTATGTTTTAGTGGTCTAATTGACCAAGTTAATTCTTTAAATTAATTATTCTTTTTATGTAAAGTCTTGGTTCAGATAAAAAAGTCAGTGTTACGAGCAGGATTCGAACCCACGAGCTTCGGCTAAATACGCCGCTGTTCTGCCACTTGATCTATCGTGACATTCGAATCCCGCTCATGACACTGACTTTTTTATCTCAACCAAGACCTTACATAAAAAGAATAATTAACTTGGTCGATTAGACCACTAAAACATAAATATTTACAACACTTTCAAACCAAATGTAATGTCATCTGGGGTTTTCTCAAACAAGAGGACTACAAGGTACAGGTGAACAGCGAAGAAGAGTTAAAGAGAGGAAAAATTGCTGCAGCATAAAATCTTACAGAGAAATTAAATCTCTCTGTTACTGTACGAGCCGTTCGCGAAAGAACAAGGAGGGGTATCAGAAACAGAAGAAGGCAGTTATAACAAATTTTATCCTGAATACATTATTGTCTTGTTTACTGTGCATTTTTTCGAACATGAGACTAAAAAGAATGGCATGCGAACATGATAAACTACTTCCAACCCAACCGAAACCACGTTTTTTCACTTTTGAAGCTTGGTTTTTCCTCCTAAAGAAGTGTTAATTACAGTAATGTATGCATGATTACAAAAGGTCTTAAATTAACAAATTTTTGTCTTTCGACAGTCTTAAATATTGTTTTTAATAGAGAGGCAAAGTAATTCCTCTGCAATTTCCGGATTTCTAATACATTTTACATTTCCTGTTTTAAATGACAGTCAAGCGTGTCGCAAAGAAATGAAAATGACGTAGTCTTATAGGAAATTGATCGATCTTTCTGAAAAAAGTCAAAACTGCAATAAATTAGGTGCAAGTTGGAAAAACGCGATTAATCGGCGAAAATTCCCTTTTTTCTTTTTCAAAAAAACACAGAAACTATCATAACTCCGTATTGAACAGAGATAGAAAAAAAATCAAACTAATCCGAATCTATCCTGTAAGTGTATATTTTATAACGTATTTTCATAATTTTTTTAATATAACTTATTTCTGCACAATGTATACTGTCAAAGTGTGTGGTGATTAGTGACCGTTAGTCGATAATTTCGTTTCGATCTTTATTGAGATCATCCCAGGCCATGAAGATAATCTCAATAAAGATCGAAACTTTGGCACAATAAAGAAAATGTTTTTCTGAAACCTACGTCACACCAGACCGCATTTCACGATTTCTGAATAATACTGTCAAAGTTTGATTAATCCGTTTATCAAATAAAACACAATCTATTTATATAAAAAATGAAAATAACTTTTACGACCACATTTTTTTTATGAATTGAATACTATACTCCTTGAATACATAAAATAGCTATATGTTTAGCGGTCATAATAGACATATTTAATTATTTCAACCAAAACTTTATATAAAAAGTATAATTAATTGCCGTAATATGTTAAGTAGTATTACAGTAGTACAAAAAAGTAGTACAGTAGTCAAAATGTACAAAAAATATTCATTTAAGCTGTAATTAAATATTAATTATGCAAGTCAAATGCTTGCTTTAGGTCTGTATTAAAATAAGTTTGTTGTAACGGTCTCAAAATAAACTAATTTTATTTAGCACTACTACAAATATAACAGCACCAATAATTGGCTAAAGTCTTATCTTAGAAAGGTTTAATTGCTGGAAAGCTGTTCCGAGGGGGAAAGTCCCTGTAGTAGAGTAGTTTTAACAAAGTGCCGAGGGAAAACGAACCCTTCAATGTCAGACTTGATAAGTGCATTCGCTTTTATATCTCGAAGGCCCCAAGAGGAACGACGTGACCTTGATTGATCTCGTGATCATGCGTTTCAATTTATTCCCAACCCGTTAAAGATGCACTGGACCTATCAGCAATAAGAAAAAAAAACGTTCCTCTACCCTCGTAAAGATCTTGGTACCTCATGTTATCTCGCGTAATTTATTTTTCCAAGACATTAAACGAATGTAAATCTTTATTGCTTGTCAATAATAAAAAGCAAAAAATATATCACTACTATTAATTGTGAATAAAAACTCTTCAAGTTATGTGGTTCTAATATACTATAGCTTTTGGTTTAAAATAGAAAAATGATTTCAAAAATAATAGTGTAAATAGTTTTAAATTAATTAATCATACTAACAATGTAATTGCTGAAAAGCTAGAAATAGTTTTTATACAATATAAGAATAATGCTAGAATAAAAATAGGTTTAGTTAATGATGTAGGATCTACAGGGTGAATTGCTACTCGTGCTACAAACTTATCCAGTAGATTCTTCACCCTAAAATGAACAAAAAAGTTCATATTGTCCATCGTCCGATTCTCAACCATTTCAGAGTAATTTCGCTTTTTATCGATTTTGAAAGATATCACGTCCTGGCGTCGGAAAATCGTGATATCTTTTAATCTAAACATTTCTCTTAAAATCTATAAGCACCGTTGAAATCCCCGTTAATTTTTAGAGAGAATCAAAATCATAATTCCATTGAAATTTTTTAATTTAATTTAATGCCCATTTAGTATGTAATGCTTAAGAAGTTTACAAACAGCTAGAAGGTCAAGGAAGAAAGACCCAAACGTTTTGCCACCTTCATCTTCTTATTGAAAAATTAACGGGGATTTCAACGGTGCTTATAGATTTTAAGAGAAATGTTTAGATTAAAAGATATCACGATTTTCCGACGCCAGGACGTGATATCTTTCAAAATCGATAAAAAGCGAAATTACTCTGAAATGGTTGAGAATCGGACCATGGTCAATATGAACTTTTTTGTTCATTTTAGGGTCAAGAATCTACTGGTGAAGTTTGTAGCACGAGTAGCAAGTCACTCTCAAACATTAGCAATCCTTGAACCACCATTTTTTCTCTTTTTGTCATCAACATCTTGGTCTCACAACCACTAAATAAGAAAATGACGAGTGCGTTGGAAGCGTTATTAAATCAGGTAGTTTTCCTCAAATTTGCTGCCTTCTGAGACTAAAATTAGAAACTCTGGATTACTTTATACACTTTCCGATTTACACAATTTTCCACTCTTTTTGTAGTTCTGGCTGAAATAAAACACAAAAAATTAGCCCAAACATTTTGCCACCGTCATCTTCTTATTGAAAAATTAACGGGAATTTCAACGGTGCTATTAGATTTTCAGAGAAATGTTTAGATTAAAAGATATCACGATTTTCCGACGCCAGGACGTGATATCTTTCAAAATCGATAAAAAGCGAAATTACTCTGAAATGGTTGAGAATCGGACGATGGACAATATGAACTTTTTTCTTCATTTTAGGGTGAAGAATCTACTGGAGAAGTTTGTAGCACGAGTAGCAATTCACCCTGTATTTTAAAGATGTTAACTGGTAATCTTGATGCTTTCGACGGTGAAAAGTTAGAACATTTAAGAAAACACCAAGAAAACATTAAGAATCAGATAGAATAGCACTACTCATTTAATGTAAAAATCATGGAGGAATTTAATAAAACGCCATCGAATTAAAAACTAAAATTTTAGCATTAAACGACAAGTTAAGTGATTTTGCCGAGCAAGAAAAACTAAGAGATTTTACTATTCTATTACAACATATGTATCAAATGTTGATGGTGTACAAGATTTAGAAAACTCCATAATATTTTGCAAGCTACAAAAAGTTCACCCCAGCATCATATCTTCTCAAGAATTATTACCTGAAATTCAACAGATCGCAAAATTTTATAATAATAAACTACCGTTTGAACCAAAATTAGAAAATATGTTAGAATTTGGAGATGTAATAAAAGTTAATTGCGAAGTTCATTATGAACAAATAATATTTTTATTACGCCTACCTTTGGTCACTAAAAATGATTGTAATCTTTACAAATTACTATCAGTAGCTAGGCAACATGAATCTAAATTGATTACTATTGTACTTAATGTTAACTATATTCTTCAACCTAAAATGCATATTCATAATATAGATATCGTCAGTCTAAATAATAATTGTAAACAAACTAAATTGATATATCTATGCTTATACGAACAAATCAACCATAAGGATAACCTTCTTACGCCGAGAATTTGCCGGCTTCGCTCCGTGGAGACGGGCGGGGTTACTTAATGAATTAACAATGATGAACTTAATATTAAATTTTTAAACAAATGGGCGCCACGCTGTTTATATACACGTAAACAGCGAACCGTAAAGAAAGAAAAATAAAATAAAATAAAACAAAGAAAATTCAATAACAGTAAAATTAATTAAAAAAAAGAACAATATTTACATAAGGAAACAAAAAAAACACATTTATTCCAACGGAAACTAAAATATTAAACATAGACTAATCTTAATTCTCTACGGGTAACATTTTAACAAACTTACACACTAAATGAACCTAAATTATCATAAAATCTAAATAAACATTCCTCAAAAACTAAACTTTCCTGGGAACCAGGGTCCAGATATGCTTCTTTTCCAGGCGATTGAAAATCCCCGCTTCTAGGAATGTGGAGCACCTTCTCTGAAGTTGTGGGTCCGCGATCGCCTTCGTTGATCAAGGAATTGATGATTTTCTTTGCTCCGGCCAAGCCGTAGGGATATCCGTCTCGACGCACACTGTCCTCTCTTTTTTCACTCCTCTCCTCTCTCATAAGCCTATCCTAGGCCGTCTTAATTTTGATTAACCCACCGCCAATTTTAGTTTAGATGGCATTACAATTCAGGAGACATCCCTGGCCAAACAAAAATAGTACACTTATACTATGTTACGTTTTACGAACGTAACAACCTGTGCGACCATACTTCTTTCTGGTGATCCATCGAACTGTACATACACAGAACTCGTCATAACCGATAATCACCTGTCTTGGATACCTGAGCGCAACGAGTATTTGGCTGTATTTCCTAATGAAGAGCCTATTAGTATAAACCGCCAGGATGGGACTACATTAAAACGACTAAAAGAAGTATTTTTACTGATCATCAACGGCAGTAAAGTGGTCTACAGGAACAGAGAATTGTACCACTCTTCCAAAACTTCTGGGCATCCAAAAATTATTACTAACGTTAAGCTCGAATGGAGCAAGAATCAACAGCCAAAATTCTCAATTAACATTAAAAAATTGGAATTAGAGGAGCTGAAACTCAACCACGTTTTGCCAATCATCAGGACTTCTTACATTTCAACGTCTATGAGCATATGGACCATGCCAGTCTAGTGTTTATTGGTCATAGCCTCAGCTTATGGAGTCTTCACGTGGTATCGCAAGCGGAGACAACTCTTGGCCATTGCAAACCTTATCAATCAGCCACTCCTGAGAACTTTATTTGCGCATGGAGGAGTTACACCTGCACAAAACCGTTAATTCAGCGACAGATGATGTTGCCACTGTACAGATTCGTAGAATGTGCGTAAGCCAAAAACCCTTCCCTTTTCACTATTCACATTACACTTGTAAAGACAAAATTGAGATTAATCGTATCCGTGAACAGGAAAGTTTCTATCGCAAATTATAAGTTGTGTTTATAACTAATAAAGTTTTTAAAAAGACTGTCGATTAGTCAACGCACGTAACTTAAATAAACACTTGTAAATATTGTGGTGTATTTTTTTTCATTGCACCTTTTAAGGCACAAACAGGAAAATTATAATGATAGGTGAAACGGCAAATTTTAATACTTTGTTGCAAATATTTATGATACTTAAAAATAATCGAAAAAAGGCTTAAAATGATCTAAAATGATAAATAAATAAAACATTATTGACATTTCGGGTGAATATTTTTATTTTATTTTAGATTAGCGCTTTTTTACATTGTCAAAGTGTAAAAAACCCTCATCCATATTATTATGAACGAGGCATCGGAACAAACAAAGTCATTTTATTTTGATGCAAGAACAATTTAGAAGGCCAGTAGGACGTTCGTCGACTGCTCAATTCGAAGTTGTCAAAAACAACAACAGCGTGGACCAGTAAGCAGACCTGACTACTCCCAAAACTTTACGCAGAGTTGAGACCAACTGTGCAATTTGCATTTTTCTCGCTCCACCTTGGTGAATTGTAGGCTCTCACTGCAATCCTTCTGAAACTACCTTTACTACATTGATATATGATCTAAGAGGGGAAAATGAAACTTTCATCATGGTAAATCAATAAGTTTTGTTGATTTTTAATTTGGTAAACGTTGAGATCAAAAATATATCAACCTTTACCGTTAAAAGTGAATAGTTATTGTTTTTTATTTTGTAGTTCGGCGCGCATGAATGCACTTTAGTTAGAAAGTGCTCGTGCATGCATTTATTTATGCCATAATTTTTGAACTTTTTCTTTATATTTTTTTATTTATGCGATACTTACGATCATTGTTCTTTTCGCACTATGGTCGCCTCCTGCTAGTAAATTGGGTTCAGGTTCTCCAAAGAAAGAAGTACGTCCTTGTTGGGTGATGGTTCTGTTAAGACGAGAATATACAGATGTTAATGTAATGCTACAAGGGATGAAAAAAGTGTTTTGACCGTCGACATTTGGCGATTCTGTTGAGTTACTAGGAATAAAATGACGTTTTATAGCATTTCAAATGAGGATGGCGTTCCACCGTGCGAAGTGAAGTCATCTTTAAAATCGTCAATACGCCGGTCCTGTAATATTATTATTATTTTTTTTAATTTTACGAGCGTTCGCAACAGCAGAGGTTATATCAACCCTCGGGGTGCCGCTGTTTTTGAAAAAAAGCCCATTGGAGTTCGAATGCAGGGCCGCTGGATTCGAACTGGGACCTTTACCATAGAGTGATGAGCGCCGTGTCAACACCTAAACAGTTGCAGCCATCGCCCCCTGGTCGTGTGATTGTGGGTCAAGTTCATTTCTGTGTGAGCTCAAACCATTTGCCTTCTATTGGAGGGTAAGGACTGAATTCCGACTGAACGATTTATGGGCAGAGTTTGGGCAGAAGTTGATTAACTAAGGTTGATAGAAGTGTAATTAAGGGAGTCAGAAGCGATTTGAATTCAGTTATGAAAGTTAAAAGTTGAGCGGACATGTCAGGCCCTGCAGAATGAAATTGATCCTTGTAGGCGTGTTGAGGAGGGAAAATATTAAACTGCCGCCTAGTGGCCTGGGAGTACGTCATTGGGCGACCCCGATTTCCATGAACTGCTTGATCTGAAGTGGAGATATGCACACGTGTTGTCCGTAGTTGTTGGCATCTGTCGGACATTGGAAGAATAGTGCGCATAGTCTAAAATTTGGAAGTTATTCGCATCTGGAACCGGCCGTAGATTTTTTTAACGGAGGGATGGTCATCCACTGGACTCAATCTTCTCAATCGCTGATGTTCTTTCTGTACTGAGCAGCCTTAATAATATGTGTGATCAGTTCCCTGGCATAGGATGAACTTTCTGGTGTGTTACTATCTTTAGCACAAGATTCCGTTAGGTAACAAAGACTTGTGTTGACACTATGACTTTACATTGCCGTAATGTTGGCTCTTCAATCTGAACTTTTCTGTACAATAATTTCTGTTCGAAAAATTTCAGAGGAAATATTTTTGGGATTTAACTCTATAAAACGTAATGGTAACGGGTTTTTATACAATGGTTGATGGTTTGTTGAATTGCACGTAGAATCATAAATTTTTTATATCTTATTTTATTATATTAATGTGTGTACTCTGATGTAGACATCTAATAACTCTTTTAAATAACTTATAGCAAGAGTGGAAGTCAGTACTTTTCTTTTTTTATTATTGTATTACTTACCGATATGTTCAGGGCTTAAGCATTTTACTAACACATCCGATGTTCTTGATCAGTAGAAAACGAGTTATGGACCTAGTTTTTCTGCATGTTCTTTATATAAAAGAACGTAATTCCGAAAATTGTATATACGTGTAGGGTGGTGACTTTGGAAACTCTTGTGTTTCTTTAATTTGAAGTGGTGAGAAAAGATTGGGAGGTAAAATACCTGATGGTGTGAATGAAGTTCATATCTTAATGATGATTACCATTTTCTTCAGTTATTACTGGTGGTATTTATAGCTTTTCTAACAGTGTTTTTTTCTGTAATAACAGCCTTGGGTGATATTGCTGAGGATTGCATTTGGGCTTTTTTTTTAATTTTTAATTGACAATTGGTTCATCTTGGTTGATTTATTGAACGTTTTTTCTTTTGAACGGAGCTGGGTACAAAGTTTTGCGCGGGATCGGCCCACCTGAATCGTTTCTGAGAACTGAAAAATCTATAAACGCCCTGGTATTCGATTTTGGCGCCAAAGGGAGAGAAGTGCATAATAAACTTAAATTAACCAATCTGAAACGCATTGCTGTGTAGAGCATGTATAGAGAATCCTATTAAGAACATTCAGCTCAATAAAAAAAATATTAACCGTATAAACTTACTACAATTTGTTCTAAAGTGAGAAAGTAAAACGTTTTCTTTTGAGATAATATTTCATCATAACGTACGTCCAAGTTATTAATATCATTTGGAAAATGGCGAAAAGGAGGGAAAATTCCAAAGGTGGGGGTTGAGGTAGGAAGTTAGTGTCCGAGTGGATCGAGGTCACGTTAGCTCAAGTGGTAGAGCAGCGGCGTATCTAGCTGAAGATCGTGGATTCAAATCCCGCTCGTGACACTGACTTTTTATCTCAACTAAAAACCTTAATTAATTGAAAGTTATTCATATCAGTTATTAACATGACCTGTCGTAGCCATAAGTTAATAATGACCTTCGTTGAGATTTTAAAAATATTCTACGTGTCTTTTCATAAAATGTAATGTATGCTTCATACTATTCTAGATATATAAGGTTAAATTTATTTTTAAACTAATAATGGTTTAAACTATTATAATAATGGATATGGAAATAGATACCATTTCTATCATGGTTGAGGGTATGATAGAAAACATCAATTGAATTAGGAAAATCATTATGTCATACGAAATGTTTTTGTGCTTTTTTTTACATTTCGGAATGTTAATTAAATAAGAAAAAAGACTAAGGAACTGCAAAAAGTACAAAGGCAAAATGTTTATAATCGTTGATCAATTTCAGTAATGCACCTGCAGCCATGATTAATTTTTATACATTTGGACATACACAAACATACTGCGATTGAAAAAATGTGTGTGTGTGTGTGTGTGTGCGCGTGCGTGTGTGTGTGTGTGCGTGCGTGCGTGNGTGTGTGTGTGTGTGTGTGTGTGTGTGTGTGTGTGTGTGTGTGAGAGAGAGAGAGAGAGAGAGAGAGAGAGAGAGAGAGAGAGCGAATGATGGAGAACGAGTGAGAGGTAAAGTGAGGATGTCAAATAAATTTTAAGAAGCGTTTAAAAGAGGTTAGAGTTGTTAAAAATTAATGAAACAAAAAAATTCGCTTTAGTTTTACGCGGTTTGTAAGAGCGTAAACATTCTGGCACGTAATAAAACAAATCTCACGATTTAAAAAATTTGCAAGCATGATTTCGTAGTGCATCTAAACGCGGCGACATTTAAAGATTTTTTTTTATTTCAGGATAATAAAAGTTTTATAGTCATAACGAGCTAATCCTACAATTACTCAAACGTGACTGTAATAAATTATATGAATGCGACCATTCTTACTTCACGAAAGCATTCTGTCATAACAAGCTTTTGTCACTAATATGGTCATATTATTTTATTCTTAGATTTATTTTTATTTTATTTTTCTTCTAAGTTTCACGTATTTTAGATTTATGGCACAAAAAAAACATGAATATTAAACCAGAGAAATATTTGTATATGTATTATTAACAATTACATTTTCATACTTTTAATTTTCATGATCACAAAGACAAATATCCAAATATTTACGTATATGGAACAAAATATAGAATGAAATCGTAAAATGGATGTTTTTGAAACACACTGGTACTTTTAAGATTCTTACTAGGCTACGGCAATTTATTTTCTTGAGATTGATTCATTTTTCTATTTTCAATGTTATTTTTTTCTTTTATTACGCTAAACGATTGGTCGAAACAATTTCTTGGGTTTTTTAGGTTTTATCTACCGTTGAAACATTTGTTTTCCCATTGGACTTTTAGTACAAACTAAGCTTTGTTGCAGTTTACTTTTTGCACAGTTCTGGTCGATTGCCAGGTTTCTAAGCTATAGCATAAATTTATGTTGGGTATTTATCAGGCAATGTTTAACCCATTTTTTTAACAATAAAATATATTTAACTATAGCTAGCTTTTAAAAAACGTTGAACCAATTGTTTAGAACTTTACATTACCTGTTTCAATGCTATTTGGAAAAGCATTTAATTTATGCTGCCTTTTTGGCATCCAAATTACATGACGTTATAAACTGTTTCTTTATAAGAACAAGTAAAATTTTAACGATTTCGCAAATTAGAAATGAATGAATGATTTACGCGTTCGAGAACAAAGACAGGAGGAGAGACACATGTTTTCCCTTAGTCGTAGGCCCTTGACTTCACCCAGATCCGCTACCGCCAATAATATGCAAATACGTTGCTAACATTGTGCAGGGCCTCCGGCACAATTAACATGTTATTAGCCTGTTCCATGCCAACTAGGGTACACAACAGCTCCCCGACAAATAGCTACATACAACACTTACCTAGGTAATTCATTAATATGCGCCCTGGAGCGGTGGCCCGGCAAAAATCTACCTTATTAAATCCCCCAATTCCTTTGAGGAATACGAATTAGACCCTCATCACGTATTCGGTTCGTGTTTGGGTTTTAATTGGCCCCCCTCTCTCTTATAATCGTCTATTAATTAAACTTGACTTTACAGTTTTGATTTTTCGTTGCTCTGATAAATAAAAACATAGTTTTCTTTTAAATTTTGTTTGATATAACATTAACAAGTATGTGTAATCTGAGTTCAATATAACAAAAATGGTGAGTCGTAGTGATGTGCAAATTAAAGTAAAAATGAGCTTTATCTCAATGAGAAAAAAAGATCCAAATAAATTTTTCCATGAATTTATTCAAGAATGACAGCTCCTTTCATTATTGTATATATATTATTAAATAATGTTAAAGATTCTGAATTCGTATTATCACAGTTTGCATTTACAGGTTGTATAGGGTAGCGGGTTTTACTTTATTATTCCTCTGGTTTTCCAGGTTTTCCTTCTTAGAGATTAAGGGGATTATAAGGGTCTGGACTAAAACTCGATTCTGAAGAAACTCCCGGGGGTAAATTAGCATTTTCACTCCTTCCCCTCATCTCAGCCAATCACGCACTCACTTGCATACAAACAAACCCTGGGTGAGCATAATTAATTGAGGTATAGAATAAAGCTTTGAGAGGTCTTAATATTAAAAGGTGTGCCGTTTTTCTATAATATATATTTTCATCTTGTACATTAAAAACAAAATTTTATATAAAATTCAAAGCATTACGTTTTTCCACTAAACATTTGAGAATATATCATTTAATTTTGTTAATTTAATTAAGTTTTAGTTAACAAATATTATTACCTAATAACATAAATATTCCGACACGAATGATTATTGATATTTCCTCCTTTTTTAATAAAATATACCTGTATCACGCGACTACCGAGACAGGAGTGTTTATCAACAACAGCTGTTGTTTTTGAAGCGGCATCTGGCGATGTTCATAAGGTAGATTGATATTAAAGTCGGTCAACATAAATTATTTCCATATTGATTTTTTCGATTGTTTTATAATACAAATCATCTACTAGACGATGTTATTTAATAATTCATATTATTTGAAACGAGCTTTAGATAAATAAAAAGAAATTTTTATAAGTTTTTTAATGACTGAATGGTTCAGCTTTTCTGTGATTTTTCTATTTGACATTGGTTAGGGTCGGGTATTTAATTTTTTACACTACCTTTCAGTTAATTCAGGTTTTTAGTTGAGATAAAAAAGTCAGTGTTACGAACGGGATTCGAACCCACGATCTTCGGCTAGATACGCCGCTGCTCTACCACTTGAGCTATCGTGACCTCGATCCACTCGGACACTAACTTCCCATCNTGGGAAATTATTTTGATTAAAGAACATTGCTTTAAAGTAACTAGTTTCTTTTTTTTTGTTTAATACCAAAATCCTGCATTATTTTCCGGACAACCCAATAGAATCTATTAATTCAATATTTACTAAATGGGAGAGGAACAAAAAGGCTGACATCCAATACTATAAAAAAAGAGATGGAAAATACATAAAAATATTTATATATTATGCACAATCATTTAGAGAAAATAAAAATAGGGCAAGAGCATGGGAGACAGAGTCAGAAAGAAGGGAAATAGCCAATTCTTGAAATAAATGACTGTCAGGGGAAGTAGGAAGATATAACCAAAAAAGAAGAAACAGTAAAAACAGGAGCTGGAGAAAGAGTGAGCGAGAACAGTTTGGGAAAAAAATAGAAAAATAATAATATTTGAAGATACGGAATTTGTTAGAGGATCATGTGAAATATAGTGACAGAAAAATGGTGAACGAGATTATGAAAGAGAAAGGAGGAGAGAGAGAGAGAGAGAGAGCGAGAAAGAGAGCGCGAAAAAAAGAGAGAGAAAGTAAATAGAAAATTTATTAAATGTATGAATTTTTAGAAAAGTAGTTTTGATGATTAAATATTTTTGAAAACCGTTAAAGAAATTAAAAAGGGAGAGATGGAGAAAAATGGGACATCGTAAGAGTGAGAGTGAGTGAGAGAGAAAGAGAGAGAGGATCATTAACCAAAAACGTAAGAGAAAAAGAAGTACAAAAAAGTAAAGTAGGCAGAAAAAAGACAGGACAATAGATAATGAAATTAATAAGTGAGAGATAAACAAAAACCGAGACAGAAAGTGAAAGAGAGAGAGAGAGAGAGAGAGAGAGAGAGGATCATTAACCAAAAACGTAAGAGAAAAAGAAGTACAAAATAGTAAAGTAGGCAGAAAAAAGACAGGACAGTACATAATGAAATTAATAAGTGAGAGATAAACAAAAAACGAGACAGAAAGTGAAAGAGAGAGAGAGAGAGAGAGAGAGAGAGAGAGAGAGAGAGAGAGAGAGAGGATCATTAACCAAAAACGTAAGAGAAAAAGAATTACAAAATAGTAAAGTAGGCAGAAAAAAGACAGGACAGTAGATAATGAAATTAATAAGTGAGAGATAAACAAAAAATGAGACAGAAAGTGAAAGAGAGAAAGAGAGAGAGAGAGAAAGTAAATAGAAAATTCATTAAATGTATGAATATTTAGCAAAATAGATATGACTATTTATATTATATATTTATGAAAATCGCTAAAGGAACTAAAAAGGGAGAGATGGAGAAAAAATGAAACCAACTGAGAATGACTAAGAGAGAGAGAGAGAGAGAGAGAGAGGGAGAGAGAGAGAGGGAGTGAGAGAGAGAGGGGGAGTGAGAGTGATAGTGGGATCATTAAACAAAAACTTAAGAGAAAAAGGAGTACAAACAGTAAAGTAGGCATAAAAAAGACAGGAAAATAGATTAAATTAATAAGGGAGGGATAAAGAACCAAAAAAAACGAGACAGAGAGAGTAAGTTAGAGACAGAGATAGAGAGGGAGAGAGTGTATAAGGGAATAAAATACAACAGTAAATTAAAAGAGATTAGCTGGAACAAGACAGTTAGAGAGACTTACAGAAGGAAATATAGATAGATCGATAGTCAGTCAGGCAGATAGATAGACAAATCATTAGAAAGAAGGTGAGTAAGTGAGGTGAACGTGGAAAATAATTTAATCAAAAAGACCAAGAAACAGGAATCATTCTGTAAATTGAATTTCTTTGCATTTTGGAACGTGTTTGCGGTGGATTAAAGTGGATGGTTAATTAGACCTTTAATCAGGCAGACAGAATTTTAATAATTACCTATACAACTTACCTTGATAAAAACAATTTGATATTTGGAGACTATGATATAAAATATTTGTTTCCGGAAAGCGAGAGTTATCGGCAAAAATAGTTGATATTAAAGGCGTAGGAGGCTATGGATGAATCCGGGTGTTTGAAATGCTAAGCCCCGGATATTGATGTAAACCAATAAAGGCGACAAGTGTGAGATGAATCAGCCAATGGTCGCGGGTTATGGCAGTTTGGCAAAGATAAATTTCTTCAAACTTATACAAGGGTACGGCCAACAGATTTGTACCCGACTCGAACAGTCTGACAACCTCTCCATCCCTAGTGGTTCTATTTCTCAACGCGTCACCTGCAGGCACGCGACACCTTTCACATTTAATAACATGGAAAATATTCGCCAATTGGGCCCTTTTTATGGCTCGAGCAGACTGGCCGTTCCCCTAGGAAAATAAGCTTACAAATCTAACGAGCCCTTATTTAAATTGTTAAAACTTTTCTTCACTTGGAAAATAAAACTTTACTTTCAAATCGATAAGAAACAAAAATTATATAATATGATTTTAAAACATCACAATATTTCTTGTAGATTAAAATTAAAATTCAAAGAAAAACGAATCCTAAGTATGGATTTTTTAAACACAAATTTTTACAGATTGCTTTCTTTTCATTGAACCCCATGGTAATTCTACCTGTAAAGACAAACCATCATGCTAAAACTCATTGCAATCCTGAATCAAAAGCCTTATCATTCACAATAGCCTAGAAGTTTGTTATCACTCAAAACTCTGAAGACGACATTTTATGACATCAGAGATAAGGAAGGGTTACTTCTGGGAAATACAAACTATGCGACATAGAGAAATTGAACGTGACACCGTGTAAACTCGAATTGTTGAAATGCATTGTGTATTCCTTTCCTACGCCTTGTCAAATAAAATGACACAAAAGTGGTAAAGTCGAGAAGGTTTTATTTTTAATTTTTGTTTTAACACAGTCGAGTAGGTATTGATCAATGCTATTTGACAAAGGATAGTTTCTGTTTTTTATTTTTAGACAAATAGTTTCTGTAAAGCCAAGGTGTGCCTATTTGTTTTACCGTAGTGCCAAACTTTCGCACATGAGACTTAGTTTCAGCTCAGAAGCGTCAAAGTTGGGTGGCGAAAAAGAAAATTTATGGATACAATTCTCTTTCAAAGAATTTATGAGGTTTCTCGAAAAAAGGGAAAATTTTTATTAAAAAGTTTTAGAGAGTTTATTAGGAAACGAATATTTTTCTCATATTTTTACGTTAATCTTTATAAAGTATTATGTTTTTAAAATGTTTGGACTTAACTAGAGAAAAAACCAATGGAATTATCCACTTAACAAAAAGATAATTGTTTTGTTCATTTTTGCTTGTGTGCAAGTACTTAAAACAAATTAATGATGAAATAAATTCTTATATTGACAAAGTGAACATTACGGACGTAATTGTTCCCCTTAAAAATAACCAGAATGCATCTAAATTAATGTATGATAGTTACCTTTTATTTGAATAAGTTAGATTTTTCTCTAAATGAATGCACAAATGTATCTTTTAAATTTAACCAAGGGATCGAACACCAGAGGTTGCTGTGTATAGATTTACGTTAATCTTTGAAAAATGGCAAAAAGGAGGGAAAATTCAAAAGGTGCGGTTGAGATGAGAAGTTGGTGTCCGAGTGGATCGAGGTCACGCTAGCTCAAGTGGTAGAGCAGCGGCGTATCAAGCCGAAGATCATGGGTTCGAATCCCGCAGTGCCATTGACTATTTTATCAACCTAATTAATTTTAAGATATTAATTGTTCAAGCGGACCACGAAACTAGTGAAGTTAATCTAAATAATTAGTTAAAAATTGATCTGTCTGAAGTCTGAAAAATTCTATGTATAATTAGGTAAAAATTTTAACTATATACAAAAAATAAATTACATTTAATTTAAAATATTACAATTTGTTACTTGTTTTATTGGCCATTTGAACAGAGTGTTAGAAGCTAAATTTTTATGATCATTCAGTTTGAGTGCTATAGGTTTGCCTATTGCTACAAATATAGCAACAAATTATGACTATTAAACATGAGACGCATTCCTCATCCTGTTGAATTAACATCAAACTAAATGATTAAGCCAAGCAAACTAGTAATTATTAACTTTAAGTAATTATTATATATTATTTATTCAATTAAATTAGTAGAAAGCGTAATAAGTACAGATCTATTCAACCAGCTATAAGATGCTAGACATTGAAGGCTGTTTTATGTTAAGAGCACTGAAGCTCCTTGCATAACTCAGAAGTTAAAGTTTATTAAAATATGAGACCATATTTTACGTATTGTTGTCTATGATTTGACGTTAAGCTGAATAATTATGTATAAATATTTTAAACGATTATTATTTTCTAGACAATGGTAAATATATTAATTTTAAGTTATATGCCTGGTTCGAATCAAACGTGGCGTAGATGCTAAACCAGTAAGACCGTTCGGTTGTGCGGGTACTGTAGATTTCCGTGAAAATAAAAATTAAGATAAATTTATAAGGAGACAAGATCAATATTTTCTATTTGGAAAAAATCTGTCCACATTTGTGCACTTTTCTCAAAAACTGCTCAACCAAGTATACTAAAATTTGTAGATTTGTTTATGAATGAGCAATTGACAGGGAATTTTAATAGGCTTTCAATTGAACACGTTCCACTTTGATCGATTCTTCGACCATATTCCAGTTATTCGCGATTTTTGGGCAAAACACCTGGTCTTTTATGTACTCATGCAAGAAACCGTTTTTATCTCTCTCACCCGAATTGCAAGAACGCATAAATTTTTGAATGGTAATTTTTTTGTAAATTTTACACACTATGTGTGGTGATTAGTGACCGTTAATCGATGATTATTCAGAAATCGTGAGATGCGGTCTGGGGTGATTTAGGTATCAAGAATACAAACACTTTGAGTGAGTAGAAATATTTTAATTGAATATATATAAAAAAAATAATTTAAAAAAAATATTTTTTTATATTGTATAAATTCACTTTTTTTCCACATCCAAAATGTAATTGTTATATGTAAACAATGTTTGTAAATCCCAGGCCCTGAAGATGATTTCAATAAAGATCAAAACGTTGGCACGATATAGAAAACGTTTTTCTGAAACCTACATCACACCAGACCACTTCTCACGATTTCTGAATAATAATTTAAGCACTATAATTTTTGTTCCGAGGACGTTTTTCAAAAAAGTGACCAGGGAAGAGGCAAATCTCCCTTTTTCTTGCTTGGTGCTTTAGAGATGCGGAATGTTTCTTCACTCAGTAACCACTTGTCTACCTCATTACAGAAATTTCAATTTTCCTTCCCATTTAACAGGGCAGTGTTTAAATAATGTACTGAAACCACGTTTTTGCTCAAAAATCGCAAATAACTCGAAAACGTTTGAGAAATGTGGCAAACAAAAAGAGGACCAATTGAAAGATTATTAAAATTTCTTATCGATTGCTAGGGTTATCGCTCCTGGACAATTTCTTAATTCCACAGCTCAATTTGAAGTTTTCGTAAAAAGTGCAAAAACTGACATGTTCCAATATTTTCGAATTTGCTGACGAATGATTGAAGCCAGGAAAACATTAACAAAAACTATCTTATTCATAGTAAATTTTTATATAAAATGAGAGCTATCGTATGTCTGTGACTTGAAAGGTTGAGAAAACATACATTTCCAAATTTGGCCATTTTTTTCGTGCAAAAGCCATGTGGTCGGTTATTGTATTGATAGGCAGTGTAAAATATATATTATAAATTTCCAAAAAATTCTTTATGATTATCAGCTTCCATGGAATTTACTTGGTTTACTACCAAAATTTTCTTGTAATGATTTGCTTCATTGCGGTATTAATCGCGGAACTATGTCCACTTGCCTAAAGCTGCCTTGCAGCCTCAAACAATGGTCGGATCATAAGAAATCCTTTCAAAATGGAAAAGCGTGACAACAGCTCGTTCCTAATTTTGTCGAAATCCTGTTTAATTGGGACAGAGAGCCTCGGTCGTTCCTCACGAAGACGCAGGGGGAGGCTCTTAAGCCAACTAAATCTAAGGTGACTGAGTTAGTGACGCATTTACGTGGTCCCCATTGTTACAGCATTAGCGGAGTTCTAAACACCTTTCTAGCAAATAGCTCTGAATGGGGACATCAACTTGTTAGATTTAGATCGAGGCCGAGGAGGTCTACAACAATTCGAACCCAAAAACTAGATTCGATTGCCGTCCAACATTACAACTCTGAGTAATCTGACTTTCGAATAAATCTAACTATATTTAAAAGGAGACAAGGCCAATCTTATCCATTTGCGGAAAAATACCTCAAAATTGGGAACTCTCTCTCAAATAGTGTTCTATTAATTTAAATAAAATTTTACATGAGGGTTTGTGAATATATAAAAAAGAGGTATGGATAATTAACTTTTTCTAAGATAAGGAACTTTATGTTGAATAACTATAAATTTTGGATAAAAATCTAAATTTTTACTACTTTAAATCGTTTTTTTTCTTTTAGACATAGCTATTCCAAAACAATTGCTTGATTGTAAAAATTATTTAATAAAATCGATTTATTATATTCCGCGAAATAATTAACTTTTTAGAAGGAAAAAATTTGATCTTCCAAAAGAGGCAATGTACTAAAAAAAAATTAGTGCCAAAAATACGTCAACATGACTTTTTAATGGATTCACGGGCTTCTATATTTTTGATAATATGTAACTATTAAATTATCGGTAAAACTTTTCAAAAAGCTTTTCGAGTTGAGATTTCGTGGAATTTTCGTTTTAACGTTTTTTTCCGGTTTTTTCTTGAGAGAGATCTAGTATTGAAAAAGTTCGAAAAGAATTGATCAGAACTCATATTTTTAGCAAGGCAGCTGCCAATAATTAGCGTAATTTAAGCACTAAAGTCAAGTGAAACATTGTTAATATTACGAGAAAGGGAATGTGTTCTTCATAGCTCTGAAGCATAATTTTTCCATTTATAATTTTTTATTGTGTACATAAATATGTAATATGTATTCGTATTTGTAATATCGTATAATATTTTATTACCATATAATTTCTGGTAAATATTTATAGCTTTTATCTTTTTTTAAATTATTGTTTTTCAAGTAGAAAATTGCTTTATTTTTTCAATATCCATAAAAATTGAAAATGACTTCAAGAAAAGAAAAAAAAATACGAAAATTGCCCGTTTATTCTGATTACACTCTTAATACTCGCAACCTATTTATTTTCGCTTCTTCCGAAGAAAAGAGAAGTAATTTAAATTGGTTTTAAAAAATAATTCCAAAATGGGGGCGTTGGTGGCCATAACGGTTTATTGAATTTATTGAAAGGTAAAGGTCTCCCACATACTTACCAAAGAGCTTTTTTCAAAAACAGGGGCACCGTGATATAACTTCGTGATTGAAATAACCTCGTAAAAAAATTATTGCGGTATGGTTGCATTATTATTGTTTTGTATTTAATAATATTAATTTTATCTGTTATAAAACAAAATTATAGTAATTGTATTTATTGTTTTAGGTAAAGTATTATTTTTTTTATATGTGAACACATTATTTTGTATAACTAATTCTTTAATATTTATACAATTATACTTTTTGTACATTACTGTTGGGTTGCTTCTGTTTTGTTCCTAATATAATTGTTTACCTAATTACAATTTTAATTTTAATTTACGTTTAGTTATCCTCCCCAAAATAATAATATCAAAATAGATTGAACTAAAATATTAAAAAGCCGGAAAAAAATCCGGTATCTTCAGTTCCCGTAACTATTATTTGATTTTTCCTAGGTCCGACAAATTACATTGGTTTTTTTTTTTTTGTATTTTTCTTGTTTGATTCGTACTAATTTATTGCCCTGTTTCTCAAGGCGTTATTGTTTTATACGATATAACGTTAACCGACTCACTTTTCTTTATCTATTTCTAGACTCTCTGTATCTCAGGGAACAGTAAATTGTAGATAAAACAACAATCACAACATAAAAACAGATAGAAAATATAAGATAAAACAAATGCAAGATAAAACTTGATGGTCTAGTTATCATTCACACTATCCTAGAGTAATCTGTATTCCTCAGGGAAATTGGGGATAAGCACTACCATTCTCGATAATAAATTACGTTGGTTACGATAATTTAGACTGTTAAAACTTAATGGTATACAAATTTTAAATATTTGTAGCAAACTCTCCAATCCTTGGAAAAATACAGGGGTAATTCGTGAAATATTTCATAAAATGTGTGTTCATATTGGTACAAACTAGGTTTTATATTTTTTAGTAATGCCTGATCTAAAAAGTTTATAAATTGTTAAATAATATTAATTTATTACTAACATCTATTATACTATAACGGTTTTTCGACGAATATTGTGTTTTTCTTTGCAGAAAACACTTTTACCTCGCTTCCCTTGGTTCTCATTGCGGGCAAAAACATGCCAACAACCATCTGAAATATATCAAAGGCTGTAAAAGTATAAAAATGAGATATTGCTCCAACATCTTCAGTATAGTAACAGTACAAAAAAAATCAGCCAGAGGCAAATAGCTATACCGGAAATATGTGGAAATAAAATAAATTACTTTTGATTCTCTACCTGCCGAAATGGAAATATAGTTGTTCTTTGTCCATTTAATTTCATGAAAGATAATTAAACAAATTTTGTTGTAAAATAGAAAAAAGTATGTCAATGTTGAACCATACCGGTTGTTAGGGTGCCAAATTGGGCTCGTCTTTGATAAAACCGGAGATAGTTAAGCTGATGGCTTCCAACCCTTTTATAATAAATGAAGTGAGCTAATTGTCGGAAAAGAGAAGGCTGAGTGTGACAAGCAATCGACACGTCAAAGAGAAAAGCCACCGACGGTCGGGACTAGACCAAGGAGGCAGATGGGCCGGTAATTTGATCTAGTCTCCAGATATGAACCTGATAGATTACGTGGTTTCCGACGTCAAAGCCGGACAATCACAGAGAAGGATGAAGGATCGCATTTTCGAACACCCCACGGGGCCCAGCCCCAATCCCATTCCCTTTCTCCAGATGATATATACAAGTTGGGCCCCGAGGGGACTGCCTTGGGCTAGGTCTTTAATTCCGACAATACGCAGCTCCTTTGAGAGTTGTCCCGAGTCGACATTCGTCTTTGCCTTTTCCAGAGAAAATAAGTCGATGTTCACTGTGATGAAAAGAATCCAGCCTTGTTAATTATAATCGAGAGAATTCGGTTTCAAGACGGTCACAGGTCCTTTAATAAAAGCAAACATATTTATATAAACAATGGGAATTATACAGGGTGTTACAGGGTTAATACTGCCTTGGTGATTTCTCTAAATTACACTTAGTCCAGTGCTACCAGAACGAGGTTTCTATCTTGACACTTTCCTGACATATTAGCATTTTTATTATTTTAGTCTTAAACCAGATTTTTTTAACATAAAATCTTAATTTCTCAACTTTACCGCCATTAAAATTCAAAGCTGACTTTTATTTCGCAATCTACATTTAATTTTCTACAAGGTAGGAATATTTCCGTTGAAAAATTTGCGTTTCCCAAAACTCAGTAGCCGCTCAAAGAACAACAAATGGCAAAACCTATCTTTTTCCGAAATACTAAATTTTGTCTCGTGCAATGACATTTCCATCAACATTTTTGGAGATTTCAAAGTAGATGTTTTCGTTTATAATTATTCTACGGACATACTCAACATTTATTAGACCCTTAGTGAAATATCCTTTGTAAAGGTAAAACCCAATGTCAAAACCAAGGAGAGCAGCAAACTAAGAATATCGTACGTTTGACAATTTAAATGAAAAAATCATTTATTAGTTGGCAAAAAATTAAATTAATTAATTAAATATCTTGGGGGACCGCGGTAGCCGAGTGGTTAGCATGAGAGACTCTCACGCCGCGGTCGTGGGTTCGATTCCCACCGTCGCCCCTGGCCCTTTTTTCCCGATAACCCCCAATTTGAACAACATATATATAAGAATTCGTCATGGCTAATATGCAAAGATCATAAGGCAAAAAAAAAATTAACTATCTTTCAATTAATTAAGGTTTTTAGTATAGAATATATANATATATATATATACTCAAAAAGTTTATGAAAGAAACTTATAAAGAAAAACCACAGGACCTCATTTATTAAGTAAAACTGTATTACTTGTACAAGAACATTCTTTAATCAAAAACTCTGTATATCCTTTGATACAAAATAATGTATGCAGCTTAATATCATCTGAAAAAAATATGATGATATTTTCACCCTTAACTTACTGACAGGTGTATTATGGTCATATATAAGTTAACTTTTATGTCGTGATATAAAGAACATTTTATTGTCTTACTTCAACGAAAAAAGACATATCACATAAAATGCCGGATGTAGAAGGCTGTAAGAGGATTCAATTTACATTTATTACACTCATCTTGTATTCATAGTAACTCCAATTGACGGAAGTGACTTAGAGTAAACAGACAGTCTGGGAAATTTTCTGGGAAAACGGAATATTAATTAAACATGAAGGACTCTTGGATGATGATAACATGGTTTGCTTTGAATTGAATTTTAATTGGTTTACAAACCCGCGTACGATAACATATAAGTTACCCTACCACTCACAGTTTAATACAGACACCACTATTCACCCGCTTTCGAACCTTCTCAACTATTAATATTCTGTTGTTAATTTATGTGGCATGTTGTCTGTCCAAACAGGGAGGATCGGGTTTATGCTTTAACTGCATCATTAAACTGAATCCTGACTAATGAGTGGCACGATCTAATCACTCGTGCCGAATACAACTAAAACCACGTGCGCAATCGTATCACGCAGTTTGCATATTGCCTGTTTGTCTCAAATAGTTGGTTGTGTTCTATTCTTCTTCCTTCAATTTTATGTGAAATTTCTTTTTTATGAAATGTAAACTGTTATGTTTTCACAAAAAAAAAAATAACGAAGAATGATTTTTATTCATTTTTTGGATTTCTTTTCTGTTTCTGTAGAGTTTATGAACCTGTAATTTGTTCGTTTCTAAACATTATATTTTGCCTATTTTTGCTGGATTGGTATATAAAATACTCTTCGGCTTCTCACCTAAAACTCTTGCAACGGCAGTCAGAAAGAGAGAGAGAGAGAGAGAGAGAGAGAGAGAGAGAGAGAGAGGAGAGAGAGTGAGAGAGAAAGAAAGAGAGAGGGAGATAGAGAGTGATGAACGAATGGGAATGATGAACGAATTCATGAGAAATGGAACAATTTGGAAAAAGGAATCATATACTGAATAATGACTAAATAGTCTTACCAAAAAAACAGGCGAGAGAGAAAGAGAGAGAGATAGAGAGCGGGAGAGAGATAGAGACGGGAGAGAGATAGAGAGCGGGAGAGTGAGAGAGAGTGTGAGAGAGAGACTCTGAGATATAATAGAGATAGACAGTGAGTTAGTGGATGAAATAGATGGCGATAGAGCAAGAGTCAATGAGAGAGGAAGATAGATAGAGCTAGAGGGAAAGAGCGAGCGAGAAAATGAGTTATTGAGCGACTGGGTGAGTGAGATAGCGACAGTGAGAGAGAGAGAGAGAGAGAGAGAGAGAGAGAGAGAGCGAGAGAGAGGGAGAGAGAGAGGGAGAGAAAGAAGGTGAGAGGACAAGAGATTGTGTTAATGAGTGAGTGAGGTAGAAACTGAGTTTAGACAGAGGGGACAGAGGGATGAGAAAGAGAGATAAAGTGTGTGGTGATATAGATTGAGATAAAGAGAGTGAGTGAGAAGGTGAAATAGATAAAGCTAGAGAGAAAATCAAGTAGTATTCAATAGTGCATTTCAGAGAACACACAATAATAAAAATAGATAATATTTCATAACGTATAATTTTAAAAATAAATTTATTAAAATTGTTGTTAATCTACCTGTATATTTGTACTAGACCGTAGTACTGCAATCGCATTTCAGATTATAAAAATATTTAATTTCTCATTTACTTCCTTACTTACTTATTGTAAATTATGCATAAACACGTGAAAAGTGACAAATATTATCCAGTCGAATTTCCGCTATGTTGGTGTCGGTTTTACAAACAATTACAGCACCAATTACTTGTATGCGTCTGAAAATAATGTTAATTTTGTATATTCAAATAATTACAAAATTTGACTTTAGTGATTACACTCAATACATAAAAATTGTAAAACGAAATCATATATTATAAGCAAACAAATTAGAAGAGAAAATTTTACTTTCTTCTGTTCCAAGAGATCGTTGTTGATGTTTTGGACTGTTCCGTGTGTAAAATTAATTCTATTCTTTGGAAATACGATAAGCATTCTGTGCTTTATTAATATATTTCAAATATATTTCAAAATGTTTTTTATTTTTTCTGAATAAATAACTTAATATTACGTTAATTTTAATTAATATTGTTTTGAAGTATTGATGTAGTGATGGAGGTTGGGGTGTTTTTTAATTAAAAAATAAAGTTGAGCACATCTTTCGAATTTATTTCAAGTCATCTTCAGGGCCTAAATTCCAAAACCATCAAAGATACATTTCACGGGACTGATAGAACAATATTGTTCATTTTGCAAGTAATTAAGATTTTTAGTTGAGTTAAAAAAGTCACTGACATGAGAAGGATTCGAACCCACGACCTTCAGCTAGGTACGCCGCTCCTTTATCACTTGAGATATCGTGACGTCGATCCACTCGGACACTTCCCACTCAACCACACCTTTTGAGTTTTCCCTCCTTTTTGTCATTTTTCAATCTAGTAAATTTAATAAGTTAAAATGAATTATATCTTGACTATAGCTCTCCGTGGCCATTTCATTTGTCGCCGAGAATCCAATAGATTACACGACATTTCAAAAATGGCAAAAAGGAGGTAAAATTGAAAAGGTGGGGTTGACATGGGAAGTTAGTGTCACTGACGTTTTTGTCTCAACTAAAAATCTTAATTAATTGAAAGATATTAATTGGTCAAGCCGAACACGAAAATTAGTGAATTTAATTGTTCATTTTATATATTTGCTTACAGCTCTAAATAAATAATTGATAAATAGCATACTCTTACTTTTTTATGTGATTAATCCTCCCTTGTTGTTTCAATCACAAAAGTTTTAAGTTAAAACACAAGGCCAAAATCAACACGAATCTTCTTTTGTAACAAACTACCTAGACTTAGTCTAACAGTAATAAAATGTTGTTAATAATTAAATCTTAATTCGTGTGATCTTTTTTTACCAAACAACAAAAATTGACAAACATAAACGTTCATTTGTGTAATATAATGTGTTTTCAAATATTTTTTTTCCATATTTATTAAATTTAAAACAATTTAAAGTCGTTTTCTTTTTTATCCGAGTGTCTCTGGCAATTTCAAAACATCCTAGTATTCTGCAACCAAACTAGATCTCTTAATCCACGAGATAGTCAAGTTTCATAAATGTTAACGTTCCAGTAGAAAAATATTTATTGTCGTGCAAAACATACCGTGTTTTATTATGTATCCATCGTTTCGTTATTTACGCGAGGAGTATATTTGATGCTTTCATATTTTACCCATCATGATTTAAGACAGAGGACTTATACAGTTTCATTCCATAAATTGGTCATACACCATTCGGCGGAGTGACACATGTTTTTCCTTGGCACATGATATATATATATTACACAGGGCGGGCGACCAGGACCCGAGGGGTTAAAAGCCTGAGTAGGCCCGTACCCCATCCCTAGAAGGTCCGGGACCTGGTCGGCTCACGAGTCCTGTATAAACCTATTGGACCTATTCACAAACCCCAGGATTGTGGACCATTTTATCCTGGGGAGTGTTTTGGTTATGTCCTCTCCTTCGAAAGTATTAAATCTTTCCCTAGCATACCTATCGCATTCTGCGAGGTAGTGTCGGGCCGTTTCTTCTTTTGTTTCGCAGAAGCGGCAGAAGGGGTCTGGTAGAGTACCCATTATGAAGAGGTGTCTTCTCAAGGGGCAATGGCCCGTTAGGATACCTATCAGCCTCCTTATTCCCCTCCTAGAGTTAGAGAATAGCCATTTCGATTCTTTAGGTTTGATTTCCTTCAGAAACTCCTTCGATTGTCTGCATCCTGGGGACATATTCCATTCCTTTAGGAATTGTTTCATGCCCCAGCTACCTATACTCTCTTTTGCTGTGCTTAAAGAGTGGGGTAATACCGGTTGTGGTCCGACGAACTCAGTATTTGAACCTTCCTTGGCCAGGCTGTCCGCCTCCTCATTGCCATAGTGCCCCTTATGAGCAGGTATCCATACGAGGGTTACCCTATTCTCATACCTGGTGATAGTCCTATTAATGAGTTCAACGGTTTCCTCTACCAGTCTAGATGTTGATAGTTCTTTTTGTAATGATTTTAGACTGGCCTGACTGTCGGAAAAAATTTTAATATCTTTTCCCTTAATCTTGTTATCCATCAGTGTTCTACAGCAGACATTAATGGCCCAGACCTCTGCCTGAAAGACCGAGGTGTTATTACCAAGAGGATAGGAGATGCTGATCCCTAATTTAGGTATGTGTATTCCAGCACCACTTCCCTTATCCTTAATGAGTGAGCCATCGGTGTAGCAATCTAGACTACGATGGTCATCATCAGACCTATAGTTATAGTCACAGGGAGTGACTACCTGAAAGTATTTTTTCCCTAAAGGTGTTTTCACCTTTTTATCGCTTACACCCAGTAGTTGGTTGTTGACCTTACTCAATAAATGTAAAATTTTCGAGTGTCCTATATTATTTCCCTTATGGTTCCAGCTGCCTTCACTAATTAATCTATAGCAGCTGGTTAGTGCTTTAACCTTGACCTCAATGTGTAGAGGTGTGGTGTTTGTTATCACTTCCAAAGCTAGGGTTGGTGTAGTGGGAAAAGCTCCCGTCATCATCATACAACCTAGTCTTTGGAATGACCTTAGCTTGTTAATAGCCCCTTTGTTTTCTAGCCCATTCCACCAAACTAGGGCTGCAAATAGAAATCTTGGTAGTATGATCGCGGTGTATATCCATTTGGCCACCCATGGTTTAATACCCCATGTTCTACCAACGATTCTCCTACACTGCACCATGGATATAGTGCCTTTCCTATGTATGTTTTTAATGTGGCCTTTCCAATCAAGTTTCCTATCTAGCGTTATCCCTAGGAACTTGATTGTATCCTTTAATTTTAATTCAATGCCCTGACATTTTGGGTTTTTAAAATTACCTATTGATCTTCTCCTGCTGAACATTATCAGTTCCAGTTTAGCAGGATTTATCAAAAGACCTTTGTCGCTACACCATCCGGTTAGCAACATGATAAATTTCAATTTGACAAAACAATCTGAATCTTTCCTGCGCTTGGAAAATATATGGCCACCGCTTCCTTCGCGCCAATGATATACGGACTTCTTGGCCTTACGGATTTATACGCCCGCGCGTCTCCTCTTTTAAAATATTGTTCAACGGTTCGCCGCCTTTTGATCGCGGCCCTTATGAAAATGAAACGCGTATTATTCCACAAACCTACTTTCCCGAGCGAACTCGAAATTGTTTTATTCAAGTTTATACATAATGAGCTATCGTGACCTCGATCCACTGGGGCACTAACTTCCCATCTCAACCCTACCTTCTGAATTTTCCCTCCTTTTTGCAAAATGAAAAATTGAAAAAAATGGCAAAAAGGAGGGAAATTTTAAAAGTTGAGTTTGAGATGGGATGTTAATGTCCGAGTGGACCGAAGTCACGATAGCTCAAGTGGTACAGCAGCGGCGTATCTATATCCATTTTTCAAATGTCGTGTAATCTCTTTGATTCACGGCGACAAATAGCATTTGAAAAATGGCAAAAAGGGGCGAAAATTCAATAGGTGGGGTTCAGATGGGAAGTTAGTGTCCGAGTGGACCGAAGTCACATAGCTCAAGTGGTAGAGTAGCGGCGTATCTAGCCGAAAGTCGTGGGTTCGAATCCCGATCGTGACACTGACTTTTTTAGCTCAACTATAAACCTTAATTGGAAGATATTACTTGGTCAAGCGGACCACGAAAACTAGGGAATTTATACATAATCGCTATTTAAACGAAAAGCTGTCGTTTTGGAAAAGAAAGTTAGAAAAATAACGTTGAAAATCGAAAACGGAATGGAACTTTCTTTTCTAATTAGCCTTATCTCTGAATAACAGATATCGATGTGTTAACAGCTTGCAAATACCATGAGATGAGAAAATCAAAAACTTAGGCGTTTTTTCTAGTCACGTAATGAAGTCATAAAAAAAAGGAGAAGGCTAGTAGGTACCTCTTTCCGCTTTTGTCCCATAACTCTGGATTCAATTTCAATAATAAACTCCTCCTTTACAAAGTTGTGGTAAAGCCGTTCCCCTTGTACGCCTTCCCCGCTTTGAATCACACCTCCAGATCAAATTGGAAGTAGTTACGGTGCACACAAAACAAATTTCTGAAGCTGGTAACCTCTTCCAGCCGCTGCACTAAAATTAGCCTCTTCCATTAGAGTAAAACATGAATGGCATACGACGAAGCTAAACGGCTCAATGAAAACTTTTTCATTAAACTGATTGAGCACAGAAATCCTACATGCCAAGAAATTGGAAAGTACCCTACGAATATCATTTGGAACATATAACAGGAGAATAGAACATAAAATCAACTAATAATCAGTCTATGTGTGTGCGTGTATGCACACTGCAATTTTGTAAATTATGTAATGAACGTGTATATCCATGTACATTCGTTGCATATTTGTTTCATTATTAATCTTTTAATTTATTAATGTATTTATCTTATTTGTTTTTTATTTATTTATTCATTTATTTACTTATTTGTTTAATTTAATTAAACTTAAATTGATTATCCTACTTATTATGCCAAGTTTCTGTTATATTTTATTATCATTATGTTGTTATCATATATGCATATATCAATTCAATATATACCTGATTTCATTTTGTTTATATCCTATTTTTGTGTTTTTTTTTGTTATTTTCCACTAGCATAATATTGTTAAAACCTCTATATTTGGACCAGGGATCAAATAGATCACTCACTTCCCCTGAAACTTAAAGGAATGTGTTCGACGTAAATTTATGACAGATAAATAAAATCTAATCTAATCAATGAACAAATTTAATACCTGGTATTTCATTAATTACGTTTAATTGAAATTATGGATGTATTGCCTTAATGTTCTTCAACAGGGCTTTAGCAGATTGAACTGACTTTTACAACTTTTGTCAATTATCAGAAAAAACATTGGTCATCATAACAGAAAAAATGACGTAAACATGGCAATTTAATTAATACACAGAATAATTAAAAATGAACTTATTGTTTCTCAAGTGGTAAATTGATAAATGGTAAATAGATCGTAAATTCATAATTCCGGCCAAATAATGTTTCGTTGGCTTTGTTTACACAGTGAACGCGTTTTGTCGAAGCGCAGATGTGCCAGGCCGACCGTTTGAATTAATAAACCATGGACCGTCGACTTAAGTCCATTAAGAAACCACTATAAGCCATTAAGCAGGGCCATCTTCTATTTTTTTAATGGTTCCGACGTTGCCGTGCGGGTCCGCGACGATAATTCCAAAGAACGGGGGGCAGCAGGCCGTCATTTTCTTTTATAAAAGACCAACCTGCAATATTATTCAAGCCCCTTGTCTTCGCTCACTCTTTCCCAGCGCATTATTTATACACAAGGGGGACATCAAACTTTAATTTTAATGGTATGGCCTTTTTATTCCATACCTTCTATAAAGCAAATGATATCAAACTCTAAAATAACTAATGCTGTATAATATAATAAACATTTAAACTACCAGTAGGTTTACAGCTTTAAAACGGATTTTCACATAATTCATCCAGTATTCCAATTAAAACAGCAATTTTTTAAAAGAAACTTCATGAAATAAGGTGTAAGGCTGGATCGTATATATTGTTTAAGGAAGTTAAAATGAAAAGGGTGTCTATAGAAAAAATTCTTTTTAGCAACTCAGAAAGGTAGCTCATCAAGGGTTTATACATAAAGTTTATATATTAACATATATTCTCACTTTAATTGTTATTAGTACAGTTGAAAAATTAATTTCACGAGCGGGACTTTTTAGGTTGAGATGATTATCTGGAGGACAGAAGTCACGACAGCACAAGTGGTAGTTACGACGGACTATAAAGCCGGAGGTCTTAGGTTCGGAGTCCCGCTTGTGACACTAATTTTTCAACTCAAAAATATTGTGTATAATTATTTGAAGGTCGTGAGATGCGGTCTGATGTTACGTAGGTTCCAGAAAAACATTTTCTTTATCGTGTCAACGTTTCGATCTTTATTGAGATCATCTTCAGGGATCAAAGTGTTTGTTTTCCGTGTAGATGTGTCATGCCACTCCCAACGCGTCAGGCAAGAATGACACACACGGAAAACCAACACTTTGAGCTCTGAAAATGATCCTAATAAAGATCGAAACGTTGGAACGATAAAGAAAATGTGTGGTGATTAGTGATCGTTAGTCGATGATTATTCTGAACATTGAGATGCGGTCTGCTGTGACGGAAATTTCGTATATAAACATAAAACAGCAATATCTCACTGTCACTCTAACACGACACACAAAAATGGCACATTCACGCAGAAAACAATCACTTTGAGTGAGTAGAAATACTTTGATTGAATATAAAAAAATTTTTTTTGCATTGTATAATTTCACTTTTTCCACATCCTAAATGTATTTGTTAAATTTAAATAATGTTTGTAAATCTTAGGCCTTGAAGATGATCTCAATAAAGATCGAAACGTTGGCACCATAAAGAAAACGTTTTGATGAAACCAACGTCACACCAGACCGCATCTCACGACCTCCAAATAATCATTAAGTAACGGTCACTAAACATCACACATTGTGTATAATAATTAAAGTAATTACTATGATTAGTAGAACCGACGAAATACATATAATACTTAATTTATTCCAACATTTGTAGCTTGATAATCACTTCAAACTTCAATCTTATAATGTTTAATATTTACATATATTGTACATTTAGCCCATTTTATGTTCATGGTGACAAGGTGGAAAATTAAGACATTACCCAAAATATTATAAAACGAATAGTTATAAAATCAAATTGAGTCCACTTACGCCTAATAGAAATAGCCCTGACAATTTAAATTAAAGGCTTGGAGAAATTGCTTCTGTGGCAACACCAAACGACCAAACTTTGATAATTAAATTAATTGTAGAAAGCATTCTACAAGCCCTCTTCTCCTAAACAATAGAGATATCCTTATATGTGACTCTGTTCGGTAACTAGGGGCTCACCTAGATAACTTATTGACATGTTGGGAAAATATCAGTTGGCTTACATACACTAGCATTTGAGCTTATCATTCAACTAAAACTGTTCCAACTACTATTTCCACTAAATCGATAAAATAGCTTAATTTACCTCGCTCGTTTGACCCATCTCGTGTTAAAAGTGAACAGTTACGTACAGTAATTGTTGATGACTAGGGTCAGTCCACATTTCATTTATTTGCGTGACATTTTCACGTCATCAATTTGATGTATAAATTTTTTTTCAGTGTAATAACTTGGAACAGGGTTATGGTTATGGACGACTTATAATCGGTTAAGTTAGAATGCATTGTTCTTCTTCCTTTATTTACTTTTTTAATTTATATACGGGTTGATGTTAAAATATTGAACTCAAAAAAATGATACGTATATTTACGAATACCTAAACGAAAGATAGATAAATACGGGTATAAGCGTTTTGCAAGAACCTAGGTTCTAGAAAGTCCTAAAGAAAGAAAATATTGTATTAGTATTTTTATTATGTGCTTTTATTTATAACGTTATCTTGTAATGTAGTAATATTTTTGAATTATTATATATACGTTTTAGCCTTAATGGTCCCAAAATATTTCTCTCTTCGTAGAAAAGGTCAAAATTCATAGGTAAAAAGCAATAAATACATCTCAAGGTTGAACTAAGCGATTATGTGTGGTGATTAGTGACCGTTAATCGATAATTATTCAAAAATCGTGAGATGCGGTCTGGTGTGATGTAGGTGCCATGCTTGCGTGTCGTGTTGTGAGTGTCGACACGCACGGATGGCACAATTACACTTTGAGCCCTCAAGATGATCTCAATAAAGATCGAAATCTAGGCACGATAAAGAAAATGTTTTTCTGAAATCTACATCACACCAGACCGCATCTCACGATTTCTGAATAACTAAGCGATTATATTATTTTCAAATTCAACATTTGAACAACAAGTTCAAGAGTTCAACATTTGAATACCAATTTTGGACATAAGAAGGTGGTATTTTTAGGTTTAGTTAGGTTAGCTTTCCTTAGATTTGATTTAAGGTTAGAGGTAGATGCGGAGCAAGTTAGGTTATGTTAGTGGTAAGGTCTATATTGCGCTAGGGTTAGCATAGATTTGGAGTGGTTAATTTAATATAATTGGGTAAGGGTTAGAACTAGAGTTAGGGACGGCACAGGTTAAGTGTTAAGAACGGTTTTGGTTTATGCTTAGAACTTAATTGGTTCATTTAGGATTTGGATTAGAGTTAGGGGCGGGCCAGCTTAGGATTTATTTTAGACAAGCTTTGACTTTGACATTGCTTTCCGTGTGGCTTAGCAAATATGAGAGTGCTAAACTTGATATTTCACCTGGAACCAGCACTCTGTAATTGGGTACAACTTCGTAAAACTAAAAAACAGCATTTGTTTTTTATTTATTGTCAAACAAAGTATCTACAACGATGCCAGCGACTCAGAACCAGAAGAATTGCAAATGGGAAGCTCAGCTGCCTCATCGTCATAAGAAAAATAATTCTTTGAACCGGGCCTTGAAGTGAAGTCCCTGAATGGAACTGTGGCATAAGTTATCAAATCTGTGAAAAGAAAGGTACTAGCTTAAGATAATCATCAACCCATAGATCGACCAAATGACGGCCGACCCACTACTAATATTACAACCATGTTTACGACGGAAACCCTTACATCTTTTATAATTACTGACCAGGTGAACAATTATTTATTCTTTTTTTCTTTTATCTTCAAATTTCTATCGAGTAAATAATTTCTTGTAGGTAGCTGATAAGCTATAACTATTTTCAGTTGTATGTAAAATCTTTTTGATGTTTGATTTATAAAAGAAGTTAGAATATTTACGTACTGTTTTCTAACTAATTGTAGTTGATAATATTTTTACATGTCAGAAAATAATAATTGGGTTCATGAAGGTAATCAGTAGGAGCTATCCAGCTGTATAAATGATGAAGGAGGCTCAAGAACCGTTTAGCCCTATAAATAATAAAAGTTCACTGGAAAGCCATCAAGAAATGACGTTACTTCCAAACGTCACCGGAAACGGTTTTCGAGAAAGGAAAGGCGGCCCATGAAATATTTGAAAGGGGCTGTTTCGAGTGACACGGGTCACCCATCACTTAAGCTTCTGATTGGATAAAACCGGCCCCCCGCCCTTTTCAAATATTAAGACCGACAAGGAAACAGAAGGAGGGCACAATCACTTTATCCTCCGGATTAATGCCCTTGCGTCGGCCCAATTGATGCTCGGACGGCCCTCGGTTTATGGGGGCCTGCTTTTTTATTTAGTGGCCGAGGCAGCCGCACCCAAGACCGATTGGCCTCCTGTCGGAGAATAAAGGCGCTTCGAAAAGGCATTAATTTGCCCGTGAGCAAACTCTTATTTACAGCTTACTAACTCCTCCTTCTACCTTTCTCACTGGCGAAACTTGAAAAGTGTCCAACTGGAGAACATTTACGACCTTTTTTTTTCTTAAACGCATTCATCAAATACCCGGCCGATTTTTCTTTCTCGTTCTTTATAAGGATAAAAGCAAACCTTATCTTCCAGATAGATTCAATGTTGTAAGAGATAAAAACAAAATATCTTGTTAAATTATAAAAGTTTTAACCTATGTATCTACCTTGGCTGTTTTCGTTTATTGTGATTTGCCTATTTTCGCTATTTTGGCGTTTTGGTTGTTTGCTAACATAAGGGTGATCTTGTGTGATTTCTGTTTATGGATAAAGATAAGAGACGCCTTCTGCACCTCGATCTGAGTAGATCTATTGATCTGCTATTTTTTTTTATAATACACTGGCCAGCTACAGGCTGTTAATTAACTTCTATGTCCTGGCTAGGGCTTCTTAGTGTATCTTGCTGCAAGAATCTGCAGTGGAAGGGGAATCCTTACTAGCGATGTCTTCCTTCATCCGTTCCACCTGCTGTTGGCCTTGAGTCCTTTTGAGCGAGCTGGTGTATTTTTCGGTCTCACCCTTTTCTTTTTTTCGATAGCGAATTTTCTCTATTGCAAGATGGGAAAGCTTTTGGAGTTCGTTGAAGAATTCCCGATCCATATAGAAGGGTCATACTGTGCCCTTCAATGGTCGACCTCCGCACACAATTATCCAACTTTCCGTTGGAGAATTTCAGCCTGGTTAAGATCCTATCAGCCATCATTGTTTTATTTTTTACTATCAGGTACATATTTCGTACAGGACACTTGTGTAAGTATCTCGTCTCCCAGCAGTCTGGAGTATTGCTTCCTTCCATAGTCCTAGCCAACCAATCGGCAAATAAACTGATCTTCTAAGGTAGTGGTCAGGCTAGGCCTATGAGTGCATTTGTTGAATTTTTGTTCCAATGTTTGTGGTCCTCCAACTGACACTTTTTCATAGGCAGGTTTAATGAGGATGTGGAGCATTTCAAGGTGCATCACTTTTTTTGGAAATCTACCACCTCTGTCAAGGTTTCTATGCAGGATATTTCCTTTCTGAGTGACTTGACTTTCGGCACTTTTTTGAGTGCGATCTTCCCTTCTTGGCCAATTTTTATTCTTTGTTGACTTTAAGATCGCTTTTCTAAAGTCGGATTATAATCCTTCTTGACTTCGGTTCTATCCCACTTTCAGTATGGATGCTTGCCTATTTTTGAGATTCCTGACAGGTCTTGAAAGGAAAGTATTTTTTTTTTTTTGCTATATTCTCTGTTTGGGTGGCTTCATGGCTTCACAGTCTCATCAGCTAAAAATATCTTGGCACGATCACATTAGGCATATTTGCGACAAATCTTCCCAGCTCATCAACAACTTAAGAAGATCTGTTAAAGTCCATTACGGACTTAGATACAATGCTCTGGAAATTATTTAGAACAGTGTTATTTTGCCTATCCTAACATATGTAGCATCAGTTAGAGTGGAGCCCTCACCATGAGAAATAAAGTTTAATAAACTATGGAGAGTTGAACGAAAGATGTTGACGATAATAATCAACGTGTATAGGACCATTTCCTTTGAAGCGGCATGCGTTCTGGCGGGGTATGACTTGGTGATTAAGAGAAACGGATAATGTTTTTTCGACAACTTGCGAAAAACCTGAAAAGCAAAACTTACGACATTGAAAAAGTTATTCTATTGAAAGAATGAACCCATCCTAGGCTGACAATGAGAAAACCCGACGTTGATATAAGTGATGAAAAATGCGACCTAGCTGTTTATACAGATGGTAGCAAAATAAATGGAGATTAGGATGGGCGACGGTCATATAGCACAAAGAAAATCTACACAGCCCAAATCCATATGGCAGATTGGTGCTCAAATAATCAAGGTGAGTTTTATTCAATAAAAACAGCGTTAGAATAGATGGAATGCAGAGCAAATGAAAACTACTAACCTCAACAAGAATTTTAAGAAATTGACCCTATATCAGTAGACCAGAAATTATTTGAATTTAAAGGTTTAGAGATATTCTTATGTAGGGGCAATAAAAAAAATTTCGAAATATTTCTTAATTTGCTTTCAAAGCAGACGTCATTTTACATTCTATATTTACGAATGAAAAAATTTTATATTGTCTGTGTGATTTGTACTTGTATAACAACTTTCTTGTGCTAATAAGAATTTTTTAAATATTTTTAAACAAATAGTCTAGTAAAGTTTAAAAGTTTTTTAAATAACGGCATGATTTTACTATAGTTTCATTTTATTTAAATTAAATACACCTTTATTGCACGTTTAATCAGAAGGTTTCGAACCAGATAATTGCCTCTCAACACGTCGGGGCTGATAATTTCAAAAGTGGCAATTTAATTCGGTTTTTGTTCCCTTGTCCGGGACCGGTGATTTGTATTCAGTTGTAATTAGATCTAACCGCCTTGGGACGAGTGAACTGTCTATTATACTCGAATCATTATTAAACTGAGTTTTATATAAAAGGAGGGGATCCAGGGCAAGGATTGAATTACGATTGTCCCAGGATTTCCTGAAATTGCCCCAGAGAAGGGGAAACGGCCTGGATAGAAATAACAAATAGGTAAAACGTTGAAAACGATCTCCCTGGCCATTTCCGAAAGAATGAAGTATGTCATTTTTGATCTTTGCCATTTATTCCCGCTGGCAATATCAAAAGCAGAGGGGAAGCCGTATCTTTAAACTATTCAACTCTCTTTTGAGATTTGTCATTATCAGCATTTTCTCCGTGACGTGCTTTACTTCAGTCAATTCCTTATATATAGCTAATAATCCTTGTGGTCAGCATTTTTATGTGACGTTCTTCCAGCATCCCTAGGACTTAGATTGTTTTGAATATGTATAGAAATTGCGTTTCTTTGAAGGCGTTATATAATTTTTTAATTTTTTGCTTGAGTGGAAATATGTTTTTCCAGTAATTTACTAGCAAGAGATGTCGATTTCTTTCCTTCAATTATTGAGTTTTCCTTTTTGAACTTAATCTTAAATTTGCCATTTGGCATAACATGCCTGCAAACAAAAAATACAACATTTTTGTCAAATAAACACAACTCAGCTCTCGAATAGGATTTACAAAATTGAATATTGATGTTATTTTTACATTTTATTACAGAAAAAGTAATGAACCCGGCGAGAAGAAATGAAGAAAATCATTGCTTCTGCCAATCATCCTTGTGGTCAGCATTTTCTTGGGGTATTCTTCACGCATTCCTAAGATTTTGATTATTTTGTTTATGTATAAAAAGTGTGTTTCTTTGAAGGTGTTTTATATTTTTATAAAAAGTTTTTCCTCAGAGGAAATACCTCTTTTCAGTACTTTATTAGGAAGAGATGACAATTTTTCCTTGAATTCTTGAGTTTTCCTTGCTGCGACGTACTCTTAAAATTAAACATGCCTTACATTAAAAATACAAAATTTTTGGGAAATAACCACAACTCAGCTCTCGAAGAGTATTAAAAAATTGAATATTGATGTTATTTTTACATTCTATTTCAGAAAAAGTTATGAATCTGGCAAGAAGTAATTAAGAAAATCTTTGCTTGAGCCAATCATCCTTGTAATCAGCATTTCTTTGGGGCATTCTTCCCGGATCCCTAAGACTGGTTATTTTGTTTAGGAATAAAAATTGTGTTTCGTGGAAAGTGTTTTATATTTTTATAAAACTTCTTTTTTCAGAGGAAATAAGTCTTTTCAGTACTTTATTAGGAAGATATGACAACTTTTCTTTGAATTCTTGAGTTTTCCCTGCTGCAACGAACTCTCAAAATTTAACATGCCCTAAATAAAAAATATAAAATTTTTGTGAAATAACCACAACTCAGCTCTCGAATAGTATTCAAAAAATTGAATATTGATGTTATTGTGGTCAGCATTTCCTTGGGGTATTCTTCCCCTATCCTTAAGACATCCACTATTTTGTTTATGCATAAAATAGTTTTCACAAATTTGAATATTGATGTTGTTTTTAGATTTTATAAAAGAAAAAAATTAAGCACCAGGCGAGACGAAGTGAGGAATAGTCTTTGTTAGCACCAATTATTCTTGTGGTCATCATTTCCTAGAGGCATACTTCCAGCTCCCCAAGGTTTTGGTTATTTATTATTTTGCATATGTATAACAAGTGGGTTTCTCGGAAGAAGTTTTATATTTTTATAAAATCTTTTGTCTTGAGAGGAAATACGTCCTTTCAGTACTTTACTAGCAAGAGAGGTAAATTTTTTCCTTGAATTCTAGAGTTTTCCTTGCTGCAACTTACTCTTAAAATTTACCATGCCTTAAAAAAAATATAATTTTTTGTCAAATAATGCAAAGCTCAGCTCTCGAAAAGCATTAACAAAATTGAATATTGATGTTATTTTTACATTTTATTACAGAAAAAATAAAGAACCTGGCGCGAAGAAATTAAGAAAACTTTTTTAGAGCCAATCATTCTTGTAGTCAGTATTCACTTGGGACATCCTTCCCGTATCCCTAAGACTTTATAATTTGATTATTTTGCTTATGTATAAAAAGTACGTTTCTCCGAATGGGTTTTATACATTTTTCTTCTTGAGAGGAAATAGGTCCTTTCAGCGCTTTACTAGCAAGAGAGGTAAATTTTTTCCTTAAATTCTTGAGTTTTCCTTGCTACAGGCCTTAAACAAAAAATATAATTTTTTGTCAAATAATGCAAAGCTCTGCTCTCAAATGGAATTCACCGAATTGAATATTGATCAAGATGTTGTTTTTACATTTTACAACAGAAAAAAGTAAAGAACCTGGTGAGAGGAAATGAAGAATAGGCTTTGCTACATCCAATCACCCCCAGCTATATTAGCCGTCCTTTCCGATGTCCCACTCACCCCGAATCCGATCCTTTGTTTGTCATTCCGCTTCCTTCAATTGTGCCCGGACCGGGCCGGAGCGAAGGGACAAAGGAACTGATTTGTACACTTTCCCTGTGATCAACAAACGCCGTCATTTGGAGGACGTGTTATTTCATCTGGGATTATAACAAAATTTGAATCGCAAACTGGGTCAGTGCATAATGTTTGTCATTAATCGCTGTATATTTCTTGCCTTTCGTTTGAACAATATATGACCACATATATAAAATAATTGCCACTAATAACCAAATACAGAAATATTTTAATATTTTCGTATAATTGAAATATGCCTTCAATATTATAATTTGGTAAAGGACAATTTTTGTATTCACACTTTTAGTAATTCAATTAAACCATATTTGCTTAGTGGTCATAATTGACCATAAAAAATATTGCAATTAATTACATTTTTATCTAAGGTTTTTGGTTGATTCAATTAATTAAGGTTTTTAGTTGAGATAAAAAAGTCAGTGTCACGAGTGGGATTCGAACCCACGACTTCGGCTACATACGCCGCTTCTCTACCACTTGAGCTATCGTGGCTTTGATCCACTCGGACACTAACTTCCCATCTCAACCCCACCTTTTGAATTTTCCCTCCTTTTTGCCATTTTTCAATTAATTGAATGATATTATTTGGTCGTGTGGACCACGAAAACTAGTGAATTTAATAAGTTAAAATGAAGTGAACTTCACTAAAGCACTCCGGGGCCATTTCATTGGTCGCCGAGAATTAAAAAAATTACACATTTGAAAATTTGACTAAGCCATTTGAACCACTTGTAGTTTCAGTGACAACACTCCTTCACACTAAAACTTAGATTTCTTTTACAATATTATTACAAGTTACAGTTAATTATTATTTTTATAGAAGGTTTTTGTTTGAGATCAAAATGTCAGTGCCACAAGCGGTATTCGAATTGAAAAATGGCAAAAAGGAGGGAAAATTCTAATGGTTGGGTTGAGATGGGAAGTTAGTGTCCGAGTGGATCACGATAGCTCAAGTGGTAGAGCAGCGGCGTATTGAGCCGAAGGTCGTGGGTTCGAATCCCGCTCATGACACTAACTTTTCATCTCAACCAAAAACCTTCTATAAAAAGAATAATTAATTGGTACTTTTAATGATATTCTAAACGAAGTCTAAGTTTTAGTGTGAAGGAGTGTTGTCACTGAAAACTTTCTTCTACAAGTGATTCAAATAGCCCTGTCAATCAGCATAAAAAAAAATTAAGAAAGAAAATTAATGCAATCTTTATAATTGTAAATAACAAATAAATGTAATAAATGAAATAATGTAATATAAAGCTTTAACTTGAATAACTTACCTTTAATAAAAGGAGATTTTATTTATATAAATAACAATGTAAGTTATAACAAATACTGTGTGAGCAGTTTGGAGTGTCATTTTTTGCTCTGGCAAATTGTTTTCCTCCCACTAATAAACCTGGATTTTTCTAATCGAATTTCAGATGTTCCCATCCAAAATAATATTTCCCGCATTTGTCACTCACGTAATTCATAAAAGGGGGAGGGAAATACAGGCTTGCAGGCATTCGTTCAATCACGGCAATTAAAGCCTTCCACGATGATTGTCTCTCCTCGCCCATCGCCAAAAGCGTTGGCACAATTTACATATGTGATCTCCTCCCCCGTTTTTACATTTACGCTCGTGATACGTTAATTAAAACCTTTCATTGTTTTACAACGTTTTCTCAACTCTGATTTGGCTTTTTTCCAGTAATATTTTTTGTGAGCGGAAATCGTTAATAGAAGTTAGGATTTTTTCAGAAATATTAATTTGCTATAATTTGCAACTATTTGTAAAGTTTGTCTATGAATAATTCTTTATAAGTAACCCTACTATCTAATGAATGATCTTATATATAGTATAACTACAAAATACAACGTCCATATAAAAAAAAATCAAGAAAGCTTTCCATAATTTAAGAAGGGTACTCACTCGACGCTTAACTTTACTTACTAGACAATCTTTTCTTAGAGGTTTTTCCAAACTAAAAGTAAGTTGGGTTAACTTATCAATAATGTTTTTAATCTACACAGCTTTATTAATAAAAATTCACCAGAATGAAAGAGTACACGTTTCCTTCCTGGACGACCAGGCTGCGTTCGATAGCATAGTCAGAAATGCAAACTTTTAAAAAGTGTATAAATCCGGTCAATCAACCAAAATCATCAGATGATTCAAATGATCCAATTTGAAAAAAAGGAAGGTTTACGTGAGAGCCTGCCTTTGCACTCGAGTAAAGCAAGGTTGCTTTCTTAGTCCACTACTATTCTTCACTTTTCTGAACGGCCTAACAGCAAAAGTGGAAGTGGTAGATGTAGTAGGTTGGGCCCATGTTTATCAAGCGAGCGGGTCAAGCTTCGACTCCCGGCAAAACACATGGAATTATAACTGAGATTAGCCTGAAAAACATATTTTAATATATCTTCATCCGCAAAACACAACCGGTAGTTAAATGCCATCTAGTATGACAGAAATTACATTCTTACCAGGATACTGATCTGGAATTACCAATTATAAAGTTTTTTGTGATAGTAGATCTAAAAATATTAGACAAATGCCCGATCGTCGTTGCCAATCTAGTGACAAAGATTCGTTGTAAAATTAATAAGTAATTTTTAATATGTTTAGGAAACAGGAAAAAAACATAAATATAGACAATTTTTGGCTGGATGGGTCAAAGGGGTTTTATTATTTTTTTCGATGAACAGCTTTTCACTTAAAACTCGGGGTTCACAAAACCGAACATAAGAAATAAATGTTTAACAAAAAAAAAAATAAAATAAATAAAATAAAATAAAAATGGATTTATTGACGTTTGAATCTTAAAAAAAGATGGAAATTTTTAAATCACATAAAAAACGCTTAAAAGTAAATATATGTACTTATCTTAAAAGCCATCACACTTAAGTTTTTACGTTCTTTGATTTATTATGTTTTAATTTTATTTTTAAGAAATTAGTTTACTACAACAATTAATTATTAAACGGAAGATAAGAATTATTTGTTGGTGTTTTTTAAGTAAAGAAAATACAATATATTAACGATTTCATGTTTTATTGTTTATTTTAAATTTTTGTTATTGTTGAGTTTTAGTTTGTGCTGAAAGACTTGTTAATTTACGTAAAACCAACTTTTCCTGTCATGTCGGAGAACTTTCAGAGACAGAAGCAATAAGAAATAAAACCTATTACGTTATAATTATCTTCCGCTACGTCCTTCTTGGTGCACCAACAAATTCTCAATTCTCGGAAGCAACGGAAAGAAAACAAGTCAGGTACATATTCAGTGTTATGCAACTGTAACGCATTTCTAATTAAAAATTAGATAAAAATTGTGTGTTTTTAGTGACAGGTTGTTTAATAATTTGTTGGATTGGTGCGGATTGATCAAACCCTTTTCGACCTTTATGCGGGTCCTCTTCAGGTAATGACAAATGACAAAACATACGTTGATCGGAAAAAATGTACATATAATCTTTACATCAAATGTGAGTATGATATACTTGGTTTAAAATTTATATTTATTTCAGCACTGTATTTTTCCAATCAAATATGTCTTGCAATTCACCCAGGCCCTGAAGATGATACACATCAAGGTCGAAACGTCGGAAAAAATTGAAAAGTTGTTTTTTTAACATCCATTTTCTTGACCGCTCTTCACGAATCCGACAAATTATAAAAATCGTATAAAAATATGCAATAGAAAATGTGTTTTTTAATGTTTCGAATTAAGCATGTCAGATTTTTTTAAATTTATTTTAAATGTTAATTTTATTAACTGAAGTAAAATATGTAAATAAAATGATCTGTGGTATAAAACCTTATTCATAATTCACGACGGACATTTTGAAAAGGGACTTTTATCATTCATCAAAACACCAGGCAACGAATTTACCGGTCAATTCACAAGAACAATAAATCCGCCGGCTAGAAACTCGGAAAGAAGGAAAGGCTTTTAATTCATAGATTAGAGTATATCATCTGAAAAGACAAAGGATAAATTCCCCTTAGCGCAATAACTGAGGGCAGTTAGTCGAAGAATAAATTCATGAAACCATATTCAATACGTAGTGGAATGTGTGGATTGGACAAAAAACTGGGCGGTGCCCCGAATCCGTGCTATAATAAATCAGGTAAATATCCCTAGGGTACCGGCTACAGTCATAAAATAGAGTAATGCACTCGTAAGGCGGGTCCGTAATGTTTCCTTCGCCCAACTCTGTATATCAGGCGGACACCTTTCTCCCATAACCGAGGCCCTGTCTTCCCATCGGCGTTGTCTCCTTATTCAACCACTATGCCAAAACTCAAAAAAAGATCTATTTTTGGAAATACATTCATTCTTTACATAAAAATTACGAAAGACAAACTAAACCTATGTATGAAAAATATCTAAAAATACTCCTAACAAAACTTTTAACTATGAGAATGATAAAGTTTAATTTTACCTCGTTTACTTTATATTAAAAGAAACTAGTAAGCATAAGTAACATTCATTTAAAAACGTCAATACTGTATTTAATTTGTAAGAATTCTTTTATAGTAAAATATATTTTTCTTTTGTCCTAGCATTTGGTTTGACACATCTTAAATACTACGTTATTAAAAATAATTATTTATCGAAATTTGTTAATATCTTTGCCATTTTTCGTTTAAAATTCGCCTGTTGTCCTTTGCAAGGGGAAAGCATACAGTACCGACAACACCGGGCGGTCGTGCAGGTTTAGTAAGGTGGCCATTCGCGATCCGTCCAAATGGAACTGCGCCAAGCCGTACAGCTCCATTTGGAGTTCCTGAAATTTGAGGGGGCATTCACGACCGCTCCTCAGCCAGTCGCTCCGAACGTCAACCAGTTCCAGAATAGAAGCCGCAATACCAACATCAATTTGATGAAAGATCTTTCCCTTGAACCCGCTGATTGGAGGAACTATATAAGGATGGATGAAACGTCTTATATATTCATTATATTAAGTATTCTATTGATCATATTACTTCTTTCAATTAATTAATCGTTTTTGTAAGGTTTTGGTTCAAATGAAAAAGCTAGTGCCACGAGCGGAATCTGAATCCATGGCCTTCGGCTGAATACGCCGCTGCTCTACCCCTTGAGCTATCGTGACTTTGATCCTCTCCGATACCAAAAAATGGCAAAAAGAGTGGAAATTCGAAAGGTTGTAGGTTGAGATGGGGAGTTGGTGTCCGAGTGGATCGAACTATCGACGTCACGATAGCTCAAGTGGTTAGCGCAGCGGCGTATTTAGCCGAATTACCCTTGTTACCCCCTTGATTAGAAAACAAAAGACAGTCATGAGAGAAATCATCACTACACGAAAGGTTGGCAACCACATTACGATTTCTCGCTACAGGGATGAACTACAAAGAACTTAAGTTCTCTACTGCGATTTATGATCATTGTTAGGGGTTATCAATACCGCTCTCTCGTTGCAGTATCCTTTGCTTTGAAAACGTCGACCAACTGGTTGCGGACCGAATTTCTTTTATTAATATTGTAGTAATCGTTGTCCACCACTTTCCATAAACATGGTTAACTTTCATACAATTCAATCACCTCTCCAATAAAATCTCGATTGGATGTCATTACCAATAAAGAATAAACGTTTTCGACTTTTTGAGAATGTACGACGGTGATGTTTGCTCAGTGACAGAAAGACGGAGACTGCGCCCAAAAAAACGAGGATTTTCCCATTCACGACCAAACCAGCGCTCCAATATTCCATCGTTCACGCCAGGTTTTCCCATTCACGAACGCGCCATGCCGTCGTCGCGCCGTAGATATTTGCAGTGGCGCGATGGACTTTAGACCGGCCGAATATTCGGCACAGCTGGGCACGCCAGTTCAGTTTTGCCATTGACGTGGTTTTTCGAACGGCGTCGCTCCGTTTGGACTGCTAGGAGCGATCGTGAATGGCCACCTTTGACGCCTGATTTGACGAAAGAAGTAATGAAATTAATCATGTGACAAATATTAAATCATTAGTTCTAAATAATTTTAACTTAATCGGAGAATGTCTAACAAAATTATATAAAAATTATCGAACAGTTGAAGTAACCAACTTCGTGTTCTGCGAGAAAATGGATCTCAAGTTCAGACGTTATAGGTCATTACAGTCCGTTTATCCTCGCTTGTTTGAACTACCAGATGGTCTGTTTGGGATTTTTACAGTTTAATTATTTCAGACGTGATGTTGTTTCAATCGGTTAATGTTTGCATAAATTATCAGCTTATTTATACAACTGCTCAAAACTATCCGAATGAGCATTAATCGGTTTTACGCAACAATGACTTCACAATAAAATGTTTCAATTATCAAAGCAAATATTCAAATCTAAATCTTGCGTCATTTCTCATTCAGATATATGATGATAACTTTTGATTATCCCAATTATGAAAAATCATTCTGGTTGACGACTCCTCAATATAGGACGTATCGCATAATAGCGTTTTTATTATTTCAACGACAATATTCTCTTTTTTTCAAGCATATTGCGGCTTTACTTATTACTTCGTGTATTAAGTCCTTTATCAAGTTAACACGTCAAGCCAAAACGGAAAATAAGCATTCTTGAATTATAAACATTTTTTCTTAGAAGTACGGTGGCAAACATTCAGACGGTAAAGATGATCAACGGTATTGTACTTTTAAAATGTATTTGGTGTAAATATATTCCTACATTTATTATTACCTGTTGTTTAATACGCCTAAAACTCTTAACTATTGTCGGAATTTTGTTTGAGAAAAAACTCATTTGTATTTTCATTTTGGGAAACATTTGTTTTAATTTGGTTTCTCTGTAGGTAATCCCCGAAACAGCAAATTAAATTAAATTTAACTTAATTAACAAAATAAAAAAGAACAATGCTAAGTTTAAACAAAAGATCGCATAGATAATATTTTAACAACATAATAATTAATCCTTTAAAAATTGTCATTATCTATTCATTAGCGAAAATAAAAAATAAGCTCAAGAAACAAGCTAAAACAATTAGACTTAGATAAGAAGTGAAATGAGTGAAAAAATAAATGAACAAGAAAGATGCGAGAATGAAAGGCAATTTATACAGGGTGTCCTTTTTAGCAGGCCCGGCCGAATTTCCTTTGAACCGATAACTTTGAAGGATGTTTTCGCTTAAAATAATGGTACCATCGGATTTTAACTTGGTCAAAAAATGACAAATTTACGGCTAAGGTTGCTGGGTTATGATTTGCGTAGACAATGTTTTTTTACGGTCCCACAGAACATAGTCAAGCGGAGTTAAATCGGGTGACCGAGGTCGGCCCTTGAGGTCCTAACAACCTATCATGGAAGTGACTGTTAAAATAACGTCTCACTTGCAAAGCATAATGTGCGGAACATTGATCAAGCTGGACAATCATTCTTTGTCGTTGTTGCAGAGTAATATCATCTAATAATGTTTATAAAAAATTAAGGAACTGAACACCATTTAAACTGTTTTCATCGAAATAAGGCCCAAATTATGTATTCGCGAGAAGTCTACACCAAACAGTGATACTCTTGTGAACTACCTGATGATAACGAGAGTACGAAATTCGTAGATTTTCCTCTGCCCACGTTCAAAAATTCTAACTGTTTAATATGCCATTAAAGGTGAACTTGTATTCATCATTTCGTAGGATATATGGAAAAAAGTTTTCTTCAGTTTCCTAAATCGACATTTGTAGAACGAACTTTAGACGCCTGTTATGATCGAGTCCCGATGTCCCTGGACAAGATGAGAGCGATATGGGTTAAAACAGTAAGCCCGGAATACATCTTTAATTTTATTTTTTGAAAAACCTAAATCCTTTCCAACATTTCGGAGAAAGGAATTCGGATTTTGGCAAACAAAAATAAAACTTTTCAGCTCCTCGTTGAAATTACGCATAATTTTGTCTTTTTTGACCAATTTAAAATCCGATTCCACTATTGTTGTCAGCGTAAAAGTTCCTTTAAAATGCTATGTCAGTATGTACAGGAGGGTAGTTAGAATTTCGAAGTTGAACTGAACTTGATGCACCCTGTGGACTTTTTCTTCAAACATTTGATTGAACCATACTCAAAGTCAAACAAGCCAACACATTTCGCACTAGACTAAAATATATTTAATTTTTTTTGTGTAGCCTCATTGTTTCAAGATAAATTCAACCCGTCCACCCTGTATACAATGTCGTTCTACTCAGATAAAATCAGTGTATTCCAAAAAATGGTAACTTGTTTATAGAATTAATGTTACTATTTACATAATTGTGTTTATATTGTTTACAAACAAAACATACCTAAAAATCAATCGATTTTAAAATTGATCTATCCTCACTCGTTCACTGTTTAGTATTAATAAATCTTACATTCCTTTCTAGAATGTTTGTAATTTTTGTTGTCTCTGTCGCTGCCTTCATGATATCAGATACGTGGCCACTACAATCGGGTGTATTCTCACACATAGCCATCCTGACAACGGGCAATGTTACAAATACTGTACTATATAGTAATAAATAATATCTTCGTTGTACTATATATAATATTAATTATTTAGTATTAATATATTAATCTTACATAAACAGAAAAATTTTTTGTTTAAAGTATTGTTTTATTTACTTTAATTAAATTAAAAATAAATAAACTGGTTTTTCTGGAACGTCCTAAATTAGAACAGTTTAATTTACAAACATATAACTAAAAAAGAGAAGATAATTGAAATAAGACCTGGAAAAAGAAAAAAAAATTATATATTTCTTAATATTTTTTAAGCTTTGTTCTTCATAGTTTTAACCCCGAACTTTCAATAATCTTCACAAAAAATATTCATCGCTTAAATTGGGGTCTATTAATAGTTGTTGAGGTCTATTAAAGAAAGAGAATCTATTTTCTGAATTTTTGTGACGTACCATTTTCATAATTTATGAATGTCGCGCTGAAGAAACATTGAGTTTTAAAAAGTAACGATTTTTTTAAAATCCTATTTGTGCATGAACTAAACCTACAAGTTTAAAAGTAAAAACTTTTAAAGAACAATCAAACATAAGACTTACAAGTTTCTGTTTATACGCTTTAAGAAAGTTAAAAACAAGTCTGAATATTTTATACTAATTTTTAATTATTTTACATTTTGTTTTGGTAACATTTCATACCCCTTAGTTTCCTTACTACCATACGTAAAATTTCCTTATACTAGATGAAAAAAATTATATATGGTCACATTGAAATGCATGCATAAATAAAGGCAGAAAAATATTTTTAGAAAATAGTTCGGAAATATTTTTCTGCTTTCTACGACTTATTGGCAAGTACATTCGGTCGTGGTTCTTATATTTTTCGACCTAATAGCACGGCAAGTTTTCGAAAAAATTGGTAATCCCACGTCCGTAACATCTCATTATGTTAGCCATTCGGCTATTTCTCAAACCTATTTTTTTGTTTGATTTTTTTTGTAATTACGAAAGTAATTTTTCTGTTAATGTGGTGGCAAGAAAAAGTATGTACAAGTTTAATTATTAGAAAAGTCTTAAGGCGATTTCGACGTGGATGAATTTTAAGAAAAATTGAGGTAAATGATATTAAAAAGCTTTCTTGACGTGATCGCAGCCAAAATGTTATAAAAGAGTGTTTATGTGTGTGCACTAGAGGTTAAACACTTCGTTTAAAAAAATATCACCTCGTCAATTTAAAATTGATGTTTAAGGCAACTATTGCATTTATTTCCAAATATAACTACGAAATTTAAAATATACGATTTTTTTCGTCAAATAGAACATAAGAAAAATGATTTGTGTTTATATGAAATGACTTAAAACTGAAATTAAAAAATGTTCGAATTGGACAATCTACATTCTGTTTTACATAGTAAACTAACTTCTCACTTTTTAAAAAAAAGTTTTATTTCTTTTTTTATTGCTTTTACTATTAAAAATGTTTGAATGAATGCAAATAAAATCAAAGGAATCACATTTTTTCACTAAAAAGTTTGAAATATATCATCTATATTTTTTCTAAAAGTTCATAAGTAAACTTCAAAAAAAATTGACAAGGCGTTTAAAATATATTTTTTATATTATTTAATTAATTTTTCTTCTTCATTGTAATCCGTTATTTTAATATTCAAAACTACATGTTTTTTGCTGGATTTAAAAAATCATCTGACACTCCAATTTTATCTTTATATTAAAAAATTGGCTTTGCTTAGCGTTTCATTGAAATTCTGTAAAATTTCTTGCAACAGCCAGTAAAATAAAAACACAGTAAAAAATTATCAACATAATATCAACAACAGGTTACGATATGAAACGAAATGATAATAATAAACAAAATTATATGTATTTATTTTTTTAGTACGAATATTAAAATGATATTTCGAGGGCGTAGGGAACCTGACAAATTTACACATACGTAGATTGTAGTGAGTCGAGAGTGTGAATGGAAACACTTATTTGTCATTATTTTATCAGATGGGGTCTTTATCTGTTTGCAATTAGGGCCGGGATGTGGAATCTTGAGTTACTGGAAGGGGAGGGAATGTTTATCGCGATAGCCGGGACGAGGCAATTGTTTTATGTGTCAGAGTCACACGACCATAATCGATTAACACGTTTCATCCGTTTATTAACAGCCGGTTCAACAACCAGAGCCACTGTTATCACTTAAAGGTCCCTTTTTCAAAAGCCTTTATCTCAACGGCTAAGGAAATATGGGTAGATTCGTTATTTTATGCAAACAGTGCATATTTAACAGAAATGAAATCTATTTCACCAAAATCGGCATTTTTGTTGATTTATAGTTTTTCAAAGGAGTTATTTTTTATATTTCTAAATAGTTTAGAATACTTTTAACATGCCTAATTGCAAGTAACTGAAACCAGTTTTGGATTGGTCGTTTTCGGTCATCGGGATTTTAGACAAAATATTGAATTTTCAACCACTTCCAATTTCATGTTTATATTTTTGCACCTGTCCGTTATACGTTATGAGTAAATATACCTTACTGTCAACACAGCTCAGTCATGAAGGTTTAGCATTCCGCCCCCAATTTTATGAAATAATGCGAAATTATTTATAATCACAAAAAAATAAAATTCTTGTTTAATTTTGGATATGTATAGTGATGAGTGAATATTGATAGATTTACATCTTATATTTACATTTTAATCCTAAAACAGAAAAATCATTCAATGTTAGGCATTTTTTTAAATGTTTTATTAATTTATCTTCTACATTTTTTTCGATCTCTTTTTATTTGTATATGCTCCTTCTAGATACGATACTTCCAGTTTTTCCAATTTTCAGAACACAATACCATTTCTTCTTTTTCTAAGGTTACGTTGAAGACAATATTTATGGTGATATTGTCATTGTAATTTTTTCAGATAAAAGAAAAGTAATCTCAGTTTAGAGACGAAATCGTGAAAATTTAAAATAAGAACAATTGTGAGAGGAAGAACATTCGAAAGGCACATTTTAAAGGTATGGCGTCGGGAATAGAAAATATAACAACAAAGTTTTTTACATAAAGGGGTGAAAAATATTTTGTCCGACTGCTGAGTAGATGAAAATCAGGAAACAATTTTGTAAATAGAAATACTTATTCATACCTAATATTATGATGGGTAGAAAATAATTTGACTTTTCCACCATAAATATTAATCAGGTAAGACGCGTTTCGGTCTAATATAGACCATCTTCAGTGACTGTTTTAATATAAAATGGTTCGACGGTTTTTTATATTTTTATTAGTTCAGAAGTGTATGTCTGGTCGACTATGGACTTGGTGGGGGGGGGGCAGTGGCCGAGTTGTTAAGGCGTCAGACTCTCGGCTTGTAGATTCCGCGGTCGTGGTTTCGATCAACACCTTCGGCTATGGATTTTTTCGGACACCTAAGGGGACCGGTGGCCGCAATTGAAAGAAAATGACACGGCACTCATCAATGGAAGGGGCTGGATCGGATCTCAGCGACCCTGAATTTGGTCCCAACCCCCTTCAAAAATGAGTCTCTTCGATGGAAGAACACCGGTACAACGGGAGCTCAAGTTCACATTTGTGTTGCGAGCCCTCCCCCAAAATATGGAGCCAGGGATAAAGTACAATAAGCTGTACAGCTCAGCTGCAGTGCTCAGGAGGGAACTTCTCCAGTCCCTGGTATCCATTAAAATGGATAAAAAAAATCCTCATAAGATCTGATAGCCAAGCAGCCATTAACATGTAAAAGAATCACATCAAAATTAGTTATTGAATGTATCCAAAATCTCTAAAACCTGGGGAAACACAACAACGTGATGATATCTTGGACCATCATACCAGGGCAAAGGGGAATTTTTGGAAATGACAAGCAGAACGTCTGGCCAGAGAAGGATCTGCAAAACCATAGATAAGCCGTGAGTAGTCCAGTCCCTGGTATAAAAAAAATGGTATTGGCGAGTAATTTATCAAGTTTTGAAATTTGTCATCAAAAAATCAGACCTAGTATATAGCTTACCTTTGGTCGAAGCATGCATATTGGAAGAAAAACTAGAACACATTCCTAAATGTATTTGTTAAATGTAAACAATGTTTGTAAATCCCAGGGCCTGAAGATGATCTCAATAAAGATCGAAACGTTAGCACGATAAAGAAAATGTTTTTCTGAAACCTACATCACACAAAACCGCATCTCAAGATTTCTGAATAATTACTAGAACACATTGAAAAAATTGCAATGCTAGTCAAAATTTCGTTTTTTCACAAGTACTTATTGTAATTAAGCTGCATGTACAATTATAAAAGGAAACATGTATTACATTTTTTTTGTCTTCTTCTCGGAAAAAAAATTTAATAAAACTTAAATAGTGGCGGGAGGAACCGAGACGAGAAGCGCGAGAAGCAGGAAGCAATTCGCGGGCTGCAAGATCCTGACCCGGAGGGCACTGGGTTCGAGGCTAGTGGGCTCCGGGTTCGAGATTGGAAAAGAAACAGCAAGGAAAGTCAGTGCAAAATAGACGTTCCGAGTAAGAGGTAATCTCCGCGAGGAAAAGAAAATATTTTTCTAAAAAGTGCATGTGTGTGTGTGTGTGTGTGTGGCTTGTGATCCCAGTCGTGCATATCTACGAGTGCGGAGAGTTCCTACGAAGAGAAGGGGCTGATCCCGGCAAGAGATGAGTGATCCCGTGAGTTGGTTCATTTCCAATTTCTTCATCAAGCCTGATAATTCGGGACTAAAGACATTAGTTGTAAGTTTCGTCCTATTGTTAGTTTTTAATTTAAAAATAATTTGTCAATGTAATTATAAATAGAATAGTTTTTATTAGTATTCATTTTTTTAAATCGTAGTTTAAAACCTAAGTAAGCTAAATACCCTAAGGTATCATCTTGTGTTAACGAATTAACTCCGATAGAAGAAGGAAGAACTTCATTATTTAGCTCCAATCATAACCTGGGTGGAAGCGCCACTTCATAAGAAAGAAGAGAAGCCAGACGCTACATCGGTCTTCTGTGGTCTAACACGGGAACCGTATCGGTCCTCCCTTTTCCCTTTCTTTTTTTCCATTGTCCTACTCTTCTTTTTTTCTCGTTTCGGTGGCGCTCAACATAACATCTGTAAATAAACTTTCACCCCCTCACAGACCATCACTTGTCTCTCCCTTCAACACGACCCCTTTCCCCTTCACCAGTGAGCTACCGCCAATGTACGTCCAGCCACAGTAAGGAAGCTGTTACACATGGGAGTTTAATAAGAAATAGTTTTTAACTTTGACAGTCATGAAGAGACCACATTAATCGAAATGAATGTTAAATTCATTAAAAAAAAATTAATAATAAGTTGAAGTGTCACACTCAATTCTGTACATATTTGGATGTAGAAATGCGCCTATATATAAAACTATCAATCAATCATCCAAGTATTTACAAAACGTTTTATTTTTTCTCTAAAAATTCCTTCTGCTACAAATATTCTCCTTTTTAATTTTATTTACATGCTTTATACAAAATTTTTATTTAGAAATCGTGAGATGCGGTCTGGTGTGATGTAGGTTTCAGAAAAACATTTTCTTTATCGTGCCAACGTTTCGATCTTTATTGACATCATCTTAAGGGCTCAAAGTGTTTGTCTTCTGTGTGCCCCCGCACTCTCGACACGACACGCAAGAATGGCACAATTACACAGAAGTTATCGATTTAATAAATGTACCGAAAAGTTTATTAAGAAAGTAATCTTTAACCGTAACCGGTTCCGTATCAAAATAGTTAGAAGAGATTCTATTTTTGAGCACTTGTATATTAGGTGTTGGATATATTTCTCTACAGGGTAGGTGCACTGGCAGGAGAATCCCGACGCTTCGTTAACATGAAGAAATAAGTAATTTTTGGACATGTTCTGTTAAATTGTGTGTTAGTGATGCTCTTTCATTTTACTAGGATACCAGTCCTAAACTCATGTCAGTTTGTCGGCTTTTTCATTTACTATTAATTCACAATGAGCCTTTAACCAGCCTGGTTGTAAAGTCTTATATGACAAGAGTTTGAATGATTTTTCTTATTTGGTATTGGAAAAAAACGATGATTATTGTAAATAATTATGAATCCCAATCGGGTATCTGTCACATAAAATGACGAGCTTGACAAAATTTTCCGCTCCTCTACGACTTACTACCCATTCTAGAATCCTCTAAATGGTCAAAAAATTGTTTATTTGAATATTTCTCAAGTAGTTTATATTTTACTTCATGAAATTTTAAACCATTCCCTAAACATATAAAAGCCCTGCTAACTCCATATTGAGCCTTGTTTCGATTTGTAAAAATAGTTATATCAATAAAGATCAACCATTTTAGTAATATATTGATATTAGATGTCAATTGCAACTGCCGGTTTCCCCTCTTTATATTCCAAGAATCTATCATATCCTTAGCCCCTTGAAACACTTCACTACCGTTATTCATTAATTTATGAAATGGTTTAGATTGTGCAAAAGACATTATATGTGCAACGACACAAGCTGCTTTGTAAGAATTAGTATGATGTTCTGTAAGTATTCTAGCAGCCATGATTCGCTGAAGCCGCTGAGGTTTTGCGAAATATTTTCCATAAAAAAGTCAGTGTCACTGAGGGATTCGAACCTTCGGCTAATTATGCCGTGCTCTGCCACTTGAGCTCGTGACTTCAATCAATCTTGATTACACAACATTTGAAAATAGCAAAAAAAAGTAAAAATTCGAACGGTTGTAGGTTGAGATGGAGAGTTGGTATCCGAGAGGATCGAAGTGACGATATCTCAAGTGGTAGAGCAGCGGCATATAAAGCCGAAGATCGTGGGTTCGAATCCCGCCCGTCGCTCTGACTTTTTCATTTCTACCAATACCTTACGTAAAGATTAATTTATGGAAAATATTTGGCAGAACTATAGCGGCTTCATCGAATCATGTCTGCTAGAATACTATTTGTTATTTGATCAATCGGACCACGAAATATAATGGATTTTCCATAAATTTTAACCGCGTCTTCCGACAAGGGTAAATCATACGTAATGCTAGGAATTATCGCACCGTGTGTAATTTTGAAGGCTTCGGAACATACCCACTTTACTTTTGTGGATTTTAAGAAAGAATTGACTTACTTAACAGCATCATCAAGTTTCTCTTGAATTTCAAGAATCCCAACTCAGTTTACTATTAAATGTATAGAACTCCAGCATATGTAAGCTGTTTGATTAACTTCGATTTTTGCCGATCCGTGTAAATATTAATTTTACTCGGCTTTATTTTCATATTTATTAGGAGAAACTTTGATTTGTATTCATTAAACTTAATTTTATTTAACCCATAAGTTTATCTTGTTCAAGGCTTTGCTAGCTGTCTGTAGAATATCACAAAGGTCCACTGCATGCACATCAATAAATAATCGTCGGGAAATGCAGCCGCCTCACAATTAACATTCAACTGCTCCTTCATTATATTACAATTTCATCCTTCATTCAAAATTTTGCACTTGCAATTTTTGTTAAATAAACGGTTTCTTTTGAGTTGAAAAAGAAATATGTTCTAACATGTTAAAAAATTAATAATGGAGGAGATAGTTTATTATCGTTTCTAATTTTTTCTGTGACAATGTCAGTGCAATTCAATTGGAATGAGGCAAGATATGATTTGTTAGATCTTTATTATCCCAAATGTGTGGCAATTAGTGACCGTTAGTCTATGATTATTCAGAAATCGTGAGATGCGGTCTGGTGTGATATAGAAATCAGAAAAAAAAAATTCTTTTTCTTGCCAACGTTTCAATCTTTATTGTGATCATCTTCAGGGGCAGGGCTTTACAAACATTGTTTAAATTATACAACAACATATAATATATGAATGTGAATTTATACAATAATGTACACAATATAGCAATTTTAGATTTAATCAAAATAATTGTTTAAATTATTAACTTAAATAACTTTGATTGCATATAAAAATATATTTTTTGCATTGTATGAATTCACTTTTTTCCACACCCTACATGTATTAGTTAAATTTAAAAAATGTTTGTAAATGCCAGGCCCTGAAGATGATCTCAATAAAGATTGAAACGTTGGCAAGATAAAGAAAATGTTTTTCTGAAACGTGCATCACACCAGACTGCATCTCACGATTTCCGAATAATTTTCCCCAATCTTAAACTGTATGACATAAATTGTTCATTTTTTTGTTTTTTAATATAAATAAATATTTAAAAAAAGTTCTACGGTTGATGTTATTGTGTACTTCTTTTGAATATCAAACAACAAATGTTCTCTTAGTCAAACAGACGGCGGATTATTCCAAGTTGACCGTAGTTGAATACGGAATTGTTAAACTTGTCAAACTAACTCAAATACAATTTCGGAACGTTTGGCCAGTAAAGTTCATAATTCTCATTGTCGTCGCGTAATAAACGGTTAAAATAATTAATACGGGCGTAGCGCTTTTTTACAGAATCGCAATCAAGTTAAATCAAATTACTAAACAGTTATAATACAGGTTATTATACTAAGAAATGTTAAAATTATTGAATTGTATTCGAGAAATACTGAACAATAACTTTGTTCATTATACACAGGCTTTTCACATCGGGTAATACAATTTAATAAAAGACCGAATAAAAAGACAAGAATAACATTGAAGAGAATAATAAACGGTTCGAAATTAAAACGATGTCGGTTTCCTTATAAAGCTATCGAGAGAGGTGGCGAAAATGAAAAAGGCTGAGGGGGCGAGGGCTCAAGTGGACGTTTAAAGGTTGCTAGGACGCCGGGAAAAAGAAAAAGTTGATTGTTTATTCTCAACTTCAAACTATTGGGAATTTGAAAGCGTGCCTCTTTAACTCGACTAATGAATTAATTCCGAACACAAGTGGGGCCGGAGTTCGCCAAGTCACCAAAATCCACCTTTAATAAGATTAGCCTTTTTCACTCACCTCGCCGCTTCTTGTGCACACTTTTAATTGATTACCGGCTCCTGAAGAAATTAGTAAGCTTGCGGAGACTTTGGTGAAAGTCAAGCCTCAACTTTCCCAACAGAAATATCGGTTAATAATAATGCTCAATTCAGTTAATCCTTGTTTTGCAGACATCAAAGGCTTGTAGAACGTTAATCTTCTTTGACAAATTTTAGCTAAAGAAAGAAAATATTAATATAAATTATTAACAATTAACTCGGTAATGTAGCATATTTATGAAAGTTTATGTAATTTTTCTGAATCGAACAGCACATCGATTTTCACTACGGCCTTGTTACCACATCTGTGAAATCGTTTTTCCTCTTTTCCACTTCTCAATTAATTACGCTTTGTCAAAAATAAATTATTTATTTATTTTTAATAATTTTTAAATTATTATTTATTTTTCGACTCACCCTTTTATTGTAATAGTTGAAAGTCTTTCTGCTGATAAAATTAGTCTCCTTTCTGTTAATTGATTAAAAGTTAAAATATTATCGTTCTAATAACATTTTTTGTTGAGGTATCACAGGTGATGTTACATTGTGAAATCTACATTTTTTTTTACAATACAGCTGACTTTTAAATTTACATAACGAAGCCGACTTCCCATAAAAAAATGAATTTCTATCCCTATTTCCTTCAAAATCAAGCATATATATACAAAAAACATTAATATTTCACTAAAACTCACAACACGACACACAACGGTGTCACTTCTACTCAGAAAACACACTTTGAGTCTAAGTCTAAATGTAAAATTGCTGTATTGTGTACATCATTGTATAAATTCATATTCTTATCTTATATGTTGTTGTATAATTTAAACAATGTTTATAAATTCCAGGTCCTGAAAATGATCTAAATAAAGATCGAAACGTTGGAAGGATAAAGAAAATATTTTTCTACACCTAAATCACACCAGACCGCATCTCACAATTTCTAAATAATCATTAATTAAAGGTCACTAAATACTGCACATTTGCAATAAATATTTTATAACATGTTTGGTAAGAATAAGCTTATTTGTTTTCGTTCCATGTATCGGATCGCGACTGAACGATAGCCCTCTCTGAGAGTCTGAACGAAAGGAAGGGATCGTGCTCACCTGTTTGACGATAGGCCATACACGATTGCCACGCGGACACCTGCTTTTGTAGCACACCCCGCACCCTTGTCTTACTTTCAGAGGAATGTCTATCAGTGTGCCCCTTATAGGGAATGAGTAGAAATGGGACTCGATATAAAGACGGCTTTTGGGAATGACAAGTTGGGTCCTCTGTTAGTTTTAAATTAATCGGTGGTGTTTCCCCATAATCAATCTGTAAATATTACATTTAATATGTTTTTATGGGAGTATAGTTCAAATTAGCAGTTCTCTTTTACATTACCAGAATATGAACTGAATCAAAACAAATTGCATCTTAATTCCCTAAAATCCACAGAGAAAGTATTCAATATTTACTTACAAACGAAAAAATTGTATCGTCACAATTGCAGATATTTGGGGTAATTCTATTTCGCATAAACCAGATACTTTCCGCGGTGCGAAATGAATTCCATCATACACTATCGCTTTGTACAGAGATCGATTAATTAAAATTAATTTACTAGGATTAACTTAATAAAGTAACTAGGAGGTAAATTAATGACGATTGAGATAAATAAAATTTGTACTTTTTCCTCAAACTTTAATAATTCTTAAACAGCAAACTTTACAAGAAAAGTGCCCGAAGTAAAATATTCTTTACAAAAATCGAAGGATTCATTTCTATATTGAAAATACCTTCCTATTTGAAAAAAATTGCTGAGGCCATGGGACTTAGCGTACGTTAAAAAAACTTTTGACTTCTGATTCAGATCCTGCGTAAAAAGTTATGTAAAGTTCAGTCTTCTTTTTTAAAATTATTTCCAAACAAAATAAATAAAAGCAGGGCGTAGTTTATAAATAATCACCCGGTATAGTTGGACAATGACAATTAAGTCCTCGGTTCAATGACGTTCTATTCCAAGAAAAAATTGCGAAAAATTTAATCAAAGGACAATCGTTGTAACTAACAGCAAAAAAATTCAATCTAGTTCTTGTTAAAACTACAATATTAGTAGGACAGCGAACTGGAAATTCCATACTCCGGAGGTTTTTGTATAGGCTCAGCGAAGCACAAACAAGCCATGTGACACATGAGACATGTTGTATACATAAGAATGTAACGGTAATGACGTTTTAAGTACTTTCCATATTACATTTGTAGTATATACAGATTTGTACATATTACAAATGTGATCACGGAATGTTTTTTTTCACACGGTTACAACTCTAACACGAATTCCAGGGTTGCACCCGGAAGACACATGAAATGAGAACTAGCCGATGGTGGAACTCAATGTGAGGGTTAAGTTGTAAGATCTTGAGGCGGTGGGTTCTCAGAATGGGGAGCTCAAAACGTAGGGTTAGGACAGGTCGAGAAGTTGGTGTAAATCTTTTGGATACGGTACAAAAGGAATATTGAGGTTGTTGTCGATAATGAAGTAAGTGAAGTAATAAAGAGATTTGACGATTTGTCTGAGGACTTTTGATTCTACGGATTGGATGCTTTGGATGTTGGATGGCTTGGCTGAACCCCATTTCCACTCCGTCTGTCCAAAGAGGTCGCTGTTAAGTCTTGTATAAGTTTCAATTAATTAAGGTTTTTAGTTGAGATAAAAAAGTCAGTGTCACTAGTGGGGTTCGAACCCACGACCTTCAGCTAGATACGCCTCTACTCTACCACTTGAGCTGTCGTGACTTCGATCCACTCGGACCCTAACTACCCAACTCAACTCCCGGAAACAATCTTCACAACTTCCTATAAAGTCTCAACGGACTACAAAAGAGAGGAAGAACACAGGAAAGCATCAGATAGAATGATATGGTACACAGATGGCTCGAAAACAAACGAAGGAACCGGTTCAGGCGTTTTCTGTACAAGCCCAAAACATGAGCAATCAAACTCATTAGGGAAGTACACTTCGGTCTCTCAAGCGGAAATACATGACATCAATGCTTGTGCCCTGGAAAATCTTAAAAGAGGTTACACTGACAAAAAATCCTCATAAGATCAGATAGCCAAGCATGTATGCATGTAGCATGTAAAAGAATCACATCAAAATTAGTCAGTGAATGTATCCAAAATCTACAAAACCTGGGGAAACACACCTGATGATATCTTGGGTGCCAGGGCACAGGGGAATTTTGGGTAACGAGAAAGCAGACAGACTGGCATACATAGGCCCCGAACTTATTCTTGGGATAACAGCATAAAACAAATATAGAATCCTCCACCGCAGAATGGATCCAAGCAAAACAAAAGGAGAAGTGGATAAACTCTAGCGGTGCTAGACATAGTAAACTTATGATGAAACTACCCTCACCTAGACTGGCAAAAACATTGCTGCAATTGGAGAGAGCCAAACTCAGAGGAGTGGTAGAACTATTAAACTGTCACTGGTATCTGAGAAAACATCTACACAACATGGGTATATACAGCAATGATCCCATTTGCAGATTATATAATGAGGAGGAGGAAACAGCCACTCATATCATCTTCGAATGCGAAGCAACAGCTCAATGGAGGTTTAACCTAACGTACGGAAAAGACGTAGAGAATCAAATTGCAGCAGCTACTGTCAATGATTGCTACTTCTAAGAAGAAGGATTTATTCTATTGACTGTACTAAGGAACTAGGAAGGTACAATAAGCCAGAAGGCTGAAGTGCCTGGTTAATACAAACCCCGCTTCCTAGTGTCCTTTTCCACCATACCATACCCAACTCAACCCCACCTTTTGAATTTTCCCTCCTTTTTGCCGTTTCTCAAGTCTTGTGTAAAGGTTAGTTTACTTTTGACGGTCAAGACATATTTCGGTTCAAAAAGTCTTCGTATTTGTCTTCTGTTAAGTTGTTATCTTTTACATGTCCACAAGGTTATCTAGGTATAGTCTTTTCAATGTGAACGTACCGAGTACATTTTTATTCGTTGGGTTTTGTTCTCCATTTTATGCACCGGTATTCGACAAGTTCAAATGGTTTTTGGACATTGGAGGTAGCTTGGATAGGAATCGACTCGAATTTTGGTTTCGTCGGCGATGATGGTGTCATGGTGTATGGTGTCATAAGTATAAATAATATAAAGGACCAATTGTAAATGCAGTAATTATGTAGATAATGTTTGCCCAGAACGAAAAAATAGTAAAATATTTAAGACGATTTAAATTTTGTTCAGTTAAAAGACTTAACATTTAAATAAGAAATTCATCACGAGTCACACAATTAAAATTTTGTACCGCAGAAATCATATTAAAGTGAAAACTATACAGTTTTTTTTAACCGTAATTTTATTGTCATTTAAACACTAAACTTGTAATTATGTAGGTTGTATTTACTCTAAAACAAAATAAATACTCTCATATTTAAATATTCATGTTATATATAACAATAAATATAAAAATAATTATAGAAAACTAGAATTGATTATTAGAGTTGGGAGTATGGATGGAACTTATGTGGACGTAATGAATAAAGTAACAATATTTCTCAGTCATAGGTATGAACATTTTTGTTTTATCACCTAGAAGTTTGGATAAAATAGCGTCCAAATGTTACCCAGCAGAGCGTATTTTTTTTTTTTCAAATGTTTTTAGCAATGGAGTGGCAGTAAATAAAAAAAAAACGTTCTATTTGCAATGTTGTTCGGGGTCAGTGATAATGTATGTAGATTGTGGCTCCGTTCGCCGTGTCTTCTGGCTTCCATCGGCCACTCCCTTTCCAATAACCGCCCCCGAGTAACGTCGTAACTCCCATCCTCCCAGCGCCACCACCCGAAGACTGCTTTGCGGCTACTCCAATCAACACGTGGATCTCTACATCGTAACTTCTTTCGCGAAAAATAGAAAAATTTTACGTGACCGCTGGGAATTTATTCAGATCGAACTGTCTAGACTTGTTTGCGATGTATTGTTTCAATTTTCCCCTGTGCTGAATTCGTCATGGTGGAAAATGTACGATTAAAAACAAATATTTATGCTTTTAAAGATAATATAAACCGGATTTATTTTTCGTTGTACTGTAAACATTTGCGATATTCCACAACATCAACAATGTACAAACCTGTATTTTTATTTAATTTAGATATTAATACAGGGTGGTGCAGGGTTAAATATCAATACTGCCATGATGGATTCACTAAATATAACGTAGTTCAGAGCTAACAGAACGAGGTTTCTATCTTGACTCTTTCCTGAGACATTGACGTTTTTGTGATTTCAGTCTAAAATCAGCGTTTTTTACCAAAAAAAATCGTAATTTCTCAACTTTAGCGTCATTCAAATTCAAATCTGTATTTTATTTTACAAACTATATTAAATTCTACATATTACAGCATTTTCTGTGAAAATTTTGCGTTTCCGAATATACATTAGCCGATCAAAATTAACAAATGGGTAACCCAGGAAATTTCCATCAAAGGTTTTGGGGATTTCAACAATTCTGCTTTATTTTACAAGTATTCTAAAGACACACTCACTTTCACATTTTTTAGAAGTTTTTTTTTTGTGAAATCTCTTTTTAAAAGTTGAAAAACGTAATATCGAACCCAAGGAGTGCAGCAACCCAAAAACATCGTAAATGTCATATTTATTAGTTTGCAACAAAAATCAAATCCATTTCCCATCTTTCTCTTTCTCATGTCAATTCCCATGATTTCAATTTTCTCTATGAGCTGTTTCCTCTTTTCGATGGATGTGCTGGGCACATAAAATTTCAGAGTTCCTCATATGTAAAAATCTAATGGGGACAAATCAGAATTTCTCGCTGGCCATGCCACGGGTAGAATGGATGTAATTTTTATCATTAACTAATAAATGTTTTTATTAAAAAATATAGCGTTCGATGTTCTCCTTGGGTTAGATACACTTTTTCAACCTTATAGAAATATCTTTCAATTAATTAAGGTTTTTAATTGAGATAAAAATGTCAGTGTCACGAGCGGAATTCGAACCCACGATCTTCGGCTAGATACGCCGCTACTCTACCACTTCAGCTATCTTGACTTCGATCCGCTCTGACACTAACTTCCCATCTCAACCTCACCTTTTTGAATTTTCCCTCCTTTTTGCCATTTTTCAAAAGGTGGGGTTGAGATGGGAAGTTAGTGTCCGAGTGGATCGAGGTCACGATAGCTCAAGTGGTAGAGTTGCGGCGTATCTAGCCGAAGGCGTGGGTTCAAATCCCGCTCGTGCCATTGACTTTTTTATCTCAACTAAAAACCTCAATTAATTGAAATATATTAATTGGTCAAGCGGACCACAAAAATTAGTGAACTTGTAGAAATAATTGCATTAAGAAAATTTCTAAATCACGTAAAAATGAGTAGTTCCTTGGAATATTAATAAAATAAGACGCTTTTTGGGAAATTCTCGAAAATTTTTATAGAAAAGTCATTAAACGTGCCACAGTAGAATATTTAAAAAAAACATGGGTTTCGCCATTTGTTGTGCGGTTATTGTGTATTCGGAAGCACGAAAATTCGTACGAAAATGTGTTTTAATTTAAAACATGTAATGTAGTTTGCGAAATAAAGGTCAGGTTTGTATTTTCATTCTGCTAAACCTGAGAAATTACGATTTTATGTGAAAAAATCTGATTTTCGACTAAAATCATAAAATAATGGTATATAGCTCTACTTTGTTGGTCAGTTTTTTATTGGTAGGTTATTTCATTATCAAGTAAACCAACTTTTTTTGTAATTTTTATTACGCATTTCCGGCTGTATACCTTTTGTTAATACTACTACTAAAATTCAGTGAATAAAGTTAACATTTAAAACTATACATAAAATTTTTTAATGACTCTGCTTTTTGATGACTTTATTACTAACAACTTAACAAAATCATTAAAAGGAAAATTGATTAATTTCATGACAATTTTTAAATGTTAGATATAAATATAAAAAAGGGACGTCGTACATAAAAATATTGCTTTTAATAGAATTACATCGTTTTCAGAAAAAACAAAACTTTTCTTGATCAAAGCCAAGCAGTTTTTAGTTTTAAACAATAAATAATAAAATGAAAAACCAGCGCATAAGAGCATAGGCAGAAAAGCCTACGTCACGCATAGGATTCATTCTATATACATCTGTATGGCATATAAAAATTGTCAAAAGGATACACCTCCCTCCTCAAGAGAAAACATCTCTAAGTAGGCCCTTGATAGAATTGCTTATTCAAACTATAAAATTTTGTAAATGGGCATTTTATGTTAGAATAGTAAATTAATAGGTTTGGAAATTTTGTAGTTTTGCTGTACCAAGATTGATCCATAATTGCACTGGGTTTTGAGTAGTAATGTCTTTTATGTTGTTTGTATCGGATGAAAAAACATACTATCCGAGAAACGCGATGGTCATTAAAAACAAGACTCCAATCAGCATGTTCATTGGTAGTAAAGATTATTATAATTATTATTTATTTTTTTACGTTGCTTTAGAGGCATTCAGTCAATATAATTTTGTTGGTGAGAACCCTCGCCATCCTAAGGATTCACGCCGACCAACCTTGGCCACACCCAAAGGGCAACACTCCCGGTTGTATACAACCGCTTCTCATTCGGGTACACACCTTCATGATTTCCGGTGGTGTTGAAAGTTAGTTCGTATACACCGCACTCAGGTTGGCCAATTAACCGTTAAAACGAAAAGGTAATTATTTACGTGTGTGGTGATTAGTGACTGTTAGTCGATGATTATTCGGAAATCGTGAGATGCTATCTAGTGTGATGTAGATTTCGAAAAACATTTTCTTTATCGTGTAAACGTTTCCATCTTTATTGAGATCTTCTTCAGGGCTCAAAGTGTTCGTTTTTTGTGTAGATGTGTCATTACTGTGTGTCGTGTTGAGAGTGCACACATTTACACACAAAACAAACACTTTGAGCCCTGAAGATGATCTCAATAAAGATCGAAACGTTGGCACGATAACAAAAATGTTTTTCTAAACCTGTCTTCTGTTTAAATTATACACATACAGGTATGATGTGAAAAAATGAATTTATACAATGATAAAAATTTTAGACTCAATCAAAGTATTTGTACTCACAACACACAACAGATATTTTGAGTGAGCACATGTATTTGTATAATTTAAACAATGTTTATAAATCTCAGGCCCTGAAGATGTTCTCAATAAAGATCGAAACGATGGCACGATAAAGAAAATGTTTTTCTAAACTACGTCACACCAGACCGAATCTCACGATGTGCAAACAATACTTAATATAAGTTTTTTTTGTTTCACTTTATGTAAAGTTTAAACTAAGGAAGAAATTAATTATTATGGAAACAAATATTGTAATCTTCGTGTACGTAGATAATTTTTATAATGTTAGAGTTGTGACTATAATATTAAAACGAAATTAAATAGTAAATATAGGCCAAAACATGATAATAATAACTTTTTTAAATATATTTCCGTTCATTCGATAAACAATAATTATTTTGACTTCAAAATTTAATATGGATTTGAAACAATGGAATGGACAGGTATTTTTAAAACTGATGCGATTATTGACGTCAAAAACAGTTAATAGATTGCTTTTTTTAATGTATTGAACTAACAGAGGGATACTATTAAAAATTTACTAATTTCGTGATCCTCTTGATCAATTAATATATTGCAATTAATTAAGGATTTCACTTGAGATAAAAATGGCAAAAAGGAGGGAAAACTCAAAAGGTGGGGTTAACATGGGAAGTTGATGTCCGAGTGGATCGAGGTCACGATAGCTCAAGTGATAGAGCAGCGGCGTATCTAGCCGAAGATCGTGGGTTCGAATCCCGCTCGTGACACTGACTTTTTTGTCTCAACTAAAAACCTTAATTATATTGTAACTATTAAAAATACTTCTGTGTAATTGTGCCATTGTTGCGTGTCGTGTTGGGAGTGCCAGTGTTGTTTTATGTTTATATACGTTGGATTTTGAAGGGGTGGGGAAGGACGTCGGTAAAGAAAAGACATTTTTGTATAAGGTTTCGGCTTCTTTGAGGTGAAAAGAGCCGATGAAGGGAAAAAACGTTGGTAATGGTGCGGCAAGATTATTATTTCCGGATTATATGGAAAGGGATAAATAGGGAAAGGAAAGCTAAATTGTTCCAAAATTAGACTATGAGAAAAATATTTGATGTGTGAAACGTGATATGATTATATATGTATGTTATCTGTATTGAATTTGATTAATGTTATTGGCGTAGCTGCGACTGAGTTTACATGTATCTGTTCTGTAATTGATGCTGTGTTTATCTCTGTTGATATAAACCATTTCTAAAAAATTACGTTTATGTTTGTTTTGTTCTGTGTGTAATTTTTTGAATTGTTGAAGTTTCTACGCCGACAACAAAAAAATTGAGTGAATAGAAATACTTTGCTTGAATATAAAATATATTTTTTTGCATTGTATAAATTCACTTTTTTTCCACACCCTACATGTATTTGTTAAATTTAAACAAGGTTTTTAAGTCCCCTGAAGATGATCTGAATAAAGATCGAAACGTTGGAACGATAAAGAAAATGTTTTTCTGAAACCTACATCACACCAGACAGCATCTCACGATTTCTGATGAGACGCGGTTCTGTCTGTTAGTTCTAGTTTCTCCTGCTATCACTATACAGATTTTCCTTTATTAAAAATGTGGATTAACACATTATTTGTTTTTGGTACATTATTTGTGTTTTCTATTTTGCTTTATCCTACTTTATATATTATTTATCACTTCATTTATACTAACAAGAATATATCGGTTAAAAATTAAATCATTTAAAAATAAAATAAAGTTGCAATAATAATAAATTATAAATATATTCATTTATGCGCATGTTTTACAGAAAAAGGTGACCTCCCACGTTCACAGACACTCTTTACCGCTTGATTGGACGTAGCAACAGGATACCCAGCTGTATGTTTCTTCTAGAAGTAGGTACAGCTTAGTAAATGAGTGAGTGGCTTTATTCCATACGCTTTTACCCTAAACAACACCTCCATGTTAAGATCAACACATACCTAACTATACTGAGTCATGGCGCCATATTTCAACATATTCAATTCCAGTAAAAAAAACTGAATATACCCACTTCACGTTAAGAATGAATCTTCTTGACTTTTTCGAGTGAAAAGTGTGGCCTTCTGCTAGCCAGATCTAAATCCATTGGGCTATGAATTGTGGCCACTGTTAAGGGTGTATAGGTTTTAGAAAAACACAACAATCGAATCCTTGAAATATGATTTTACAAAAGTATTCGACCAATTTTCAGAAGACAGTCCATGCTCCAGTGGACGAATTTCCCTTGCTTTCAATCTTATTTTCGTTTTAAAATGAGTTATTTTGAAAGCTTAGTCTTCCCGGTATCAAGACAATATTTTCATATACATTTCAAGCAATATACTTTTGCATGTTTTTATATGTATCTATGATTGCATAACTGTTGAGGCAGAAATTATGGCTGTACTAAAAAGTCCAAAATTGTGTTTAATTCCTCTTGGAAAAACCACATTTACTTATCAACTCAATTGAATTTTTTTGTATTGATTTACACTGAATGTTATTCCAAAAATTTAATATTGGTATAAATACTTCCAAGCAGCATTTGATAATAATAAATATCTGAAACTCATCAGACGAAATATAAATAAAAGAAAATTTCAAAGTTACCTCGATTTCATCGACTATATTGAAACATGTAAATTCCTACAAAACTTCTTTTTTCCCTTCAAATAGAAGAAATCAATGTTTCAATTAAGAATATAAAAGTCAGAAGAGTTTATCAATAATTCAAGGCGATTTGAGACTTTTAAAAACACAGTTCTAACTTATAAACTTATTTACTGCCGTTCTTGCAAACTAGCACCCGTTGTGCTTAGTGTTGTAAAGCAAAGTTTTCCAAGTAATGCGCAAAGAGTACTATTTCAAACAAACTAGTTGCAGAACACAAATGTTTCATTTTATATTAGCAGAAATAACACAATTTAATATTGTAATCGCAGTAATAAATAAAAGTATTTGAATATAAAACTTTCCTGTTTATTGATAGTTCAATATACAGGGTGTATCAACTTCTATAGTTAGGGGTTCTTCCAAGAACAATTTATGCTAAAGTTAATAGTTTTCGAAATAAAGAGTGTGGGTCATCTTGTTTTTACAAAAAGGATACCCCCTCACGCGTCTTCCGTCGGGGCTAACTCAGAAATACTCGATCCTTCAAAATTTTCCTTTTAGTAAAAGTGGCATAAAATATGCCAAAGAATCGAAAAAAAATATGGGATTCTCACTTAAAATAATATAGTAGTGTCATTTCCCAGCTAGATAAGAAATGACAAATTTAAGAGTTAAAGTTTTAGTTGAAATAAAAAAGTCAGTGTCACGAGCGGGATTCGAACCCACGACCTTCGGCTTGATACGCCGCTACTCTACCACTTGAGCTATCTTGACTTCGATCCACTCGGAAACTAACTTCCCATCTCAACACAACCTTTTGAATTTTCCCTCCTTTTGCCATTTTTCACGGTCACAATAGCTCAAGAGGTAGAGCAGCGGCGTATCAAGCAAGGTCGTGGGTTTGAACCCGCTCGTGACACAGACTTTTATTTCAACTAAATTGACTATTTCAACTTGACCAATTAATAAATTGAATGTTATTAATTGGTCAAACGGACCACGAAAACTATTGAATTGTAAAAGTTAAATTTGTACCAACAAGCGATTCCTAGCCAAAATTAACTTGGTTGTTTTTCCAATTTTCCAATTAAATAAATGGAGTTGATACACCCTGTATATGTGTGTGTGGTAATGGGTGGTTTTAAAAAGTGTCCGGCTTGCTTTTAAGTTCTAAAAAGGAAATATTACTCTTCGCGATATCCTAGCAAATCTGGTGTGTTTGAAGAATGTACAGATTATCCCTGCCGTTGGTTCTTATCCTGAGAGATTTTACAAAAACAATTCTTGCCCAATGGTAACCCATTAAGCCCTGATTGCCTGCAGTTAAGCCATTGCCAAGGGGCTAATGTATAGTAAAGTAGATTGAATTTTTCTTCTTTTTTTCTGTTTGGTTTATTTAGTCCATGAAACGGCACAAACTTTATCCTTATCTGCATCATTTGTGAAATAGCAATTTCGTTTTCATTTCAACAATCAGGAATAGATCAAATCTTGACTGGAAAAATTAAAACGTCTAGGAAAAGAGTATTTGATTGATAAGAGTTGTAGTCTATTACTCTTATTTAGAAGAATTAATTGATTATTCAATTTAATAATTCTTTTCTTTTTATTATTTAATAATAATAATAAAAACAATTTAAACATATTTTGATTCCTTGACTCTAATTTATTTTGCAGGATTTGTTACTATTTGAACAATAAATGTTCTTGTGATAATATAGCAATAATTATAAAAATACCAAAGAAGTATATTCATTATCAACAATATATGGGTTAATCTTTGATTTATGCATTTTAATATAAATATTATATTTATATTATATTTTGATTTTCATAAATATACAATTATATAAATATGTGTTAACTGTGTACTATATTTATTTGCATTGTACAAATTTTTAAACTGGTATGATGAACGATAATAACACCAAAGCAATAATTGACATTTACCAAACCTTCTGTTGTGGCAAATACTGTATACAGTTAGTCCGTAGAATACATAGTATGGTCTGTTGGGTTGTGACAGAGTTGGAGGAGGTATAATGGAGATAAGGCAAGTTTACCCTGTCTCGGGCAAACCACCACACTCTAATGAATTACAATTTACATAAGCCACTTTCCTTCCACGCCCTGTTTGAGGATCGTCATACCTCTTCCCTACGGACACCATTGACAGATTAAACGTGAAGCACGTTTCTGTTAGTATACTTTATAAGTGTGTGGTATTTAGTGACCGTTAATTAATGAATATTTGGTTTCAGAATTTAAGAAAAATATTTTTTATCGTGTCAACGAAATAAGTGAATTTATACAATGCAAAAAAAATATTTTTTTTTATATTCAACCAAAGTATTTCTACTCACTCAAAGTGTTCGTTTTCTGCGTAGAAATAATTTGAATACAAAAACATATTTTCTTGCATGTATAAATTCACTTTTTCCCACATCCTATGTGTATTTGTTAAGTTTAAACAATGTTTGTACATCCCAGGCCCTGACGATGATCTCAATGAAGATCGAAACGTTGGCACGATAATGATTATGTTTTCATTGATCTAAAAAGGAGAGTGTGCATCTATGCAAATTTATCTAATTCGCTTAATTTTTATATATATGATAATTATTCGAAATCGTGAGATGCGGTTTGGTGTGATGTAGGTTTGAGAAAAAAATTTTCTTTATCGAGCCAACGTTTCGATCTTTATTGAAATCATCTTTAGATCCTGGGATTTACAAACATCGTTCAAATTTAACATATACATGTAGGATGTGGAAAAAAGTGAATTTATACAATGCAAAATATATTTTTTTATATTCAATCAAAATATTTCTACTAACTCAAAGTGTTTGTCTTCTGTGTAATTGTGCCATTCTTGCGTGTCGTGGGGTGGGGAAGGAACCTAATGAAACCTAACCTGAAGCCAATTTGTTAGCGAACATTTTTAATAGTTACAATATAATTAAGGTTTTTAGTTGAGACAAAAAAGTCAGTGTCACGAGCGGGATTCGAACCCACGACCTTCGGCCGCAATTTTTCAAACTAGTGAATTTAATAAGTTAAAATGAAGTGTACTCTCTAAAGCTCTCCGTGGCCATTTCATTTGTCGCCGAGAATCAAATAGATTACACGACATTTGAAATATGGCAAAAAGGAGGGTAAATTCAAAAGGTGGGATTGAGACGGGAAGTCAGCGTCCGAGCTGATCGAAGTCACGATAGCCCAAGTAGTTAGAGCAGTGGCGTACTGAACCGAAGGTCGTGGGTTCGAATCTCGCTCGTGACACTTACTTTTTTTATCTCAACTAAAATTGTTATTAATTGAAAGATATTAATTGGTTAAACGGACCTCGAAAGCTAATGAATTAAAGATAATAGTGATATTTTGCCTAAAAAAAATTGACCTTATAAGACTGAATTAAGAAATAATGAAAATAACAACAAGATCTTTTTCTTTGCTTCAGCTAATTCAGTAACTGTGGGAGTAGATAAAACAATCAATAAATAACTAACATTAAAAACTTAAATAAATATTCAATAAATAAAATTTTAAAAAATACAGAAAAAAGGCTAACTAAAACTGTTTTAGAAAAAAAAAAAAAACAAGTTTGCCATCGAGTCGGGACGAGGTCAAGGGCTTCTTTTTTACATTTATTTCAAGGTTCCCATTTTCTTAGTTATGGGCGTATCAGAAGGATGTGAATAAAAACCATGTACAAAGCTTAATAATGTAGGCAGGGAAAAGTTCACATCCACCATCCCTGCATCAACCTGTCAAATGTGTTTAGAAAGGCAAACCCGAAAAACGGCCAGCCCCCACTAAGCAACCCTCCGGATTCACCCCCAGGGAATAACTTTAAAAAGTGACATAGCCCCTCACATCAAACGCTAATATCATAGTCCTGCAAGAAGGCATAAATCGATTTGTACAAATCATTCCTTCCAGACACAAGCAGTCCCTCCCAGCTGAGTGGATTGTTAACCTCCCTCAACCGGTGTACCCTATCAAAAAGGACTGTCCAGCTTTCCACGTTCTCAGGGCAATCAACGATAACATGTTTAATATTCTCTGGCTCATCAGTTGACACCCATTTTGGAGAAGTTTTTTTCTGAGTAAGTACGTTCCACATATGTAGTGGTTCGCTCGGATCCGAGATATTGTCGAGAAAAAATTGTGTGGCCAGGTTTGTCACAGAGAAACATGGATTTGGGCGTAAGTCGGGGAATTGAGATTTATATACTTTTCGTCCCTCTGTCATACCAGATATGCCAGTCCTTCAACCATTGCTTATTAAAAATTCCTTTGACGTCAGTTTTGGCCAATTTGATCACATAGAAGTCCCCCGTACTCGGCCGCTTGTTTTTCCAGCTCATCGACAACGTCATTATTATTGACACCGTAAAGCCCCCAACTACAACAAATTTGTTTCATTTTATTAAATTATTTATAGATCACTTGAAGATAATCCGTGTTAGGATTAAATAATAAATGAACTGGATATATTTCAATTGTTTAAGCTATTGTGGAATTTATGATTTTTTTAACAAACCGTGGAAGGTTAAAATCATATTTTGAACTTTTCATTTACATGACAAAGCCGGATCGTCCCTTTTGTATTTTCACCCGTCGGGGCCGGCTTTTCATTAAACTTTGCATCGGCTATCACTTACTGGAAACAGCCCTTCTCCAATTTCACCGCAATTGTTCAATCTCAATTAGCCATTGTTGAAAGGATGGAGGGTCAAAATCCGAGGAGCAGAAAGAAAATACAGGGCTATTTGCAAACTTCCAGCCTAATCCGATTGAGAGGAAGGTCTCAAATGCAAAATTAAGCTCTGGAACAATTAAAAACTGGCAAATATTATGAAACTTATCTTATGTTATTCTGCGATTATGTTCTTTTCAGTTATTTTAACAGAAAGTAAATAAAATCAATATCCCTTGCAAAGTTTTATTTTGAACACATTGTTAAAAAAGTTTGTTTGTTGTTGCAAAAAGATTCAGTGCGTAGTTTTATCCGAACTGATTTAACCATTTATGACCTATGTAAATCAAGCTAAAAGTTGTATTGGCCGTCACGAACTTTCTACGATTTTGAAAGATACTTTCAGAAAAATATTCAACATGGAATATCTATTACCCTTTTAGACATATTTGTGGATAAAATGCAATGGTCTCGAGCCGAATATGGCTTTTATTTGGATTCATGGAGCGTTATGATGTGCGCGTTCCATGGGCTTAGTGATGCTATTACGCCACCAGCGGACTATTACACTTTGCCGGCTCATATCAACTCTAATCCTCGTCTCTATTTCAGAAGTCCCAGCGGTTAACATTAAACTTTGTAAGCCTGGTGCTTGGAACCGATCCCTCGCTTTCTCAAGATTCAAAACGGTTCGGAAATTGTGTAAGAATGACTCTCACGTAGAACAATGTTTAAAAATGACCAAAGGTTAAAATCTATTCTCTAACGATGCAGAAAATAATCTTTATTTTGGTAATATTCAGCAGCAATATTCAATAGTAAACTTAATAACCAGTTCTGAAAAATTCACTGTTTCATCAGTCTTTGTTTATCTTGTGGTTAAGATTTTTTAAGACGAAAACTGAAAGAAGGAGGCTGAAAAATTCACCACCGATTTTCAATGGTGCTTCCTTTTTCTTTTGTAAAGGTTCACATGGAATGTTCAATATGGTACTTTTCATTGTAAGTAAGGTACCGCTTGAATTGCACAATTTCTCCCATTTTCTCGTCGTTAAATTATATATTTAATAGGAAATAATCTTAGGTTGTCAAATAATTTAGTTCCATTTTTGAAATATAAGATAAAGCTGCTATACCTGTGTTTGTTTTAGGCTACCGTCTAACGCCGCTATGGCACCCCTGAAATATTACTTAAGTTTTCAGTAAGTTCTCTAATTTCATGGTCCGCTTGAACAATTAATATATTAAATTAATTATTGAAAAATGCCAAAAGGAGAGAAAATTCAAAAGGTGGGGTTGAGATGGGAAGTCGGTGTCCGAGTGGATCGAGGTCACGATAGCTCAATTGGTAGAGCAGCGGCGTATCTAGCCGAAGATCGTGGGTTCGAATCCCGCTCGTGCCATTGAGTTTTTTATCTCAACTAAAAACCATAATTAATTGTACTACAAATAAGGTTGGTTTACTTGATAATAAAATAACCTACCAATAAAAAACTGACCAACAAAGTAGAGTATACCATTATTATAATCAAAAGGCTACTTTGTTCTATGTTATATACTTATTGTATACATGTGTTACAGGGTTAAATGTCAATTCTGTCATGGTAGATTGTTTAAATAAAACGTTACTCACTGCCACCAGTACGAGGTTTTCATCTTGACTCTTTCATAAGATGTTAACATTTTTGTGATTTTAGTAGAAAATCAGATTTTTTCACATAAAATCGTAATTTCGCAGGTTTAGCAGCATTAAAATACAAACCTGACCTTTATTTCGCAAACTACATTTCACGTTTTAAAAGAAAGCCCATTTTCGTAGGCTTCAGAATACACAATAACCGCACAACAAATGGCGAAACCCATGTTTTTTTAAATACTCTGCTGTGGTCACGATAGCTCAAGTGGTAGAGCTGCGGCGTATCTAGACGAAGATCGTGGGTTCGAATCCCACTCGTGACACTGACTTTTTTATCTCAACTAAACACCTTAATTAATTGTTTTCAGTAAGTTTTCATTTTTTCAATACATGTTATTTATTAATCAAATGAGATCATTTTACATTAGGTAATAAGTGTAATACTAATAACACTGTTGTTCTACGTGTGCTTATTAATGTTATAATTTAACTAGCTGATTCTACCTCGTAACATTTTATAGTACCAACTCACTTACTAATAAACTATAAGCTGACCGTGAGATTTCAATGTGAAGTTGCGGGATTTTAAAGTTCCTGTTACGTAACTGTTGCAAACATACCATGGATCATCTACCAAATTCCGTAGTACTTTAGTCAAAATACGTACTATTATGATAGTCCTACTTGTTTTGGCACAGTCCCAAAGTTGTAAGTTATTTTCTTTCTAAATGTTCTTTTAATTTAATGTTTTATCTTATGCTTATATGTTTTACTGAATTCAGAGGTGGTACTACTTTAAAGATGAAAACCATTTGTCTACTAATCATGAGATGACCACGCTATCTTAATCATGCTCGTCGAGGGCTTGTATAGCAATTGAGAATTGTATAGTAATTGTACAGTAATTTATAACTTCACTAGTTTTCTTGGTCGACTTGACCTATTAATATATTTCAATTAATTAAGGTTTTTAGTTGAGATAAAAAAGACGGTGTCACGAGCGGAATTCGAACCCACGATCTTCGGCGAGATACACCAAAACTGTCAACAATGACTGCACCTGTTGTTATAAATAAAAAAATTCTCTCGACTACAAGTCTTAACAGAATCAAGATGATTGAATTGAGAAGGAAAACAAGCATTGTTCTAAAGAAGAGAGTGTGCAATTATGCAAATTTATCTAATACGGTTAATGTTTATANTATATATATATATGGTAATTATTCGGAAAATGTGAGATGCGGTTTGGTGTGATGTAGGTTTCAGAAAATCATTTTCTTTATCGTTCCAACGTTTCGATCTTTATTGCGATCATCTTCAGGGCCTGGGATTTACAAACATTGTTTAAATTTAACAAATACATATAGGATGTGGACAAAAGTGAATTTATACAATGCAAAATATATTTTTTATATTCAATCAAAGTATTTCTACTCACTCAAAGTGTTACACTGACTTTTTTATCTCAACTATAAACCTTAATTAATTGAAAGATATTAATTGGTCAAGCGGACCACGAAAACTAGTGAATTTAATTGTTCATTTTATATATATGCTTATAGCTCTAAATAAATAATTGATAAATTGCATACTCTTACTTTTCTAAGTGATTAATTAATTTAGATAGAGCAGTGGTAGAGCAGCGGCGGGTCTAGCCGAAGATCATGGGTTCGAATCCCGCTCGAGACACTGACTTTTCTATCTCAACTAACAACCTTAATTAATTGAAATTATTTTTAATATTCATTCAGTTCATAAATATTATTGAGCGACCGCACTTCCATGAGTGTTCGACAATCTCATGTTTCCCTGGCCAAGTAGGACCTCGAAAACAAAATTACGTGCTCATCAACATCCTCGAACTGTTCCGGGAAGGAGGTAATAACGTACGAACGCATGTGGAAGTAGGTAATAACAGTCAGCCGGCTAATCGACTAGACCTCTTACCCTAATCGAAAGTAATATAATTAAAGGGCGAGAGGTGAGGAGATCGATTCAAGTCCTCCAACCTGACTAATAGACGGACTTTGCTTGATCAGACCAAACTTGCCGGCTCATCGAATTTCAGGAAAGACATTATCAACGATAAAATAAAATCTTATGTTAATTCACTGCGTACAACATCTCCGTCAAACCATTTTTTAAACTTAACATAAAACTGAAGCTTAGCTTGATTAAACACTATGCATAATGCATGTGCACACATTTTCATATCAATTTCTTTTTTCATTTTTTAATCTTATCTAGTTTCAGTGGTTGGTCAGTATAAAGGTATGACCTGAAAAATGTAGATATTCATCATTAATTTATGTCATTATTCTTCGCTTAATTAATGAAATTTTTCCAAACAAATTAAAATTAAACAAAATTTCTCCCTTACACACGGCTGGAGATAGGTTCATTCCTTGCAACTATCGTTCACATTTTTTATTTTTTGAAATTAACAGGAAAAATTGTACAAATACGTCTTGTGTCATTTCTGAAAAAAATGTCTATGTGTCAGTTCGGTTTCAGGCAGAGTCTAAGTACTGAGGATGTCAAAAACATGACTGAAGGTGTTGATTAAAAAAACAAAACAAAAGGATTTGGGCTTATCTTTGGATCAAAGCAAAACATTTGACGTACTAAATTAAAACAGACTTATTTTAAATTCGAGATTGGTCTATTAAGCAGAACAGTAGTAAAGTTTTATATTTTTCTCCTTAATGATAGAGAGCATATCACTATATCATCTGAAATAATGGACAGTTTATTAAATTTAGGGCTGATTATGACATGTAACAGAATTGGGCGTTGCTGTGCTGACCCTAAATGACCTCTGTGAGATTCATGACAATAGGATAATTATTATTGCAGATTATAATTTTGTGACGCTGACAATAATTATAAAAGAACGGAAAAAGGTTAAGGATTCGTAAACATATCTCAAAATTTGAGTTTGATAAAAATTATGTGGTTTTAATGACGTATAAACAACAGCTTTAACAGTTTTTCGTTAAGTTCAATAAATCAGTCTAAAAATCTAAGAATGAGTTACCATAAGACAGATTGCGATTGAAAACATGATTGCTCATCCGCTGTTATAACAAAAAATCTTAAAACTTTTTCAATGGCTCGTCAGGCATTTGAGTGACAAGCATTTTCAGAGGAAGGATTCAGCTGGTTGGTGCAAAATTAATGCAGGTTTTGAAAATTTGTATGTTTTTTCGAAGGTCTTCTCATGTAAACAAAGCTAAATCCTCATATATGATTTATGGTTTTAATACTTTAACTGTTATCTTTTAAACAAAACATTTTAGTTTGTTAAATTTACTAGTATTCGTGGCCCGCTTGACCAATTAATATCTTTCAATTAATTAAGGTTTTTAGTTGGGATAAAAAAAGTCAGCGTCACAAGCGGGATTCGAATCTACTACCTTCGGCTAGATACGCCGCTACTCTACCACTTGAGCCATCGTGACGTGGATCCACTAGAACACTTACTTCCCACCTCAACCCGACCTTTTGAATTTTCTCTCATTTTTGCCATTTTTCAAATGTCGGGTGATCTATTTGTTTCTCGACGACAAATGAAACGGCCACGAATCGCATTAGTAAACATGTTCTTCATTTTATCTTATTATCACGAAAACTAGTGAATTTAAAAACATAAAATGAAGAATATATTCACTAAAGCTCTCCGTGGCCATTTCATTTGTCGCCGAGAATCAAATAGATTACACGACATTTGAAAAATGGCAAAGAGTAGGGAAAATTCAAAAGGTGGGGTGGAGATGGGAAGTTAGTGTACGAGTGGATCGAAGCCACGATAGCTCAAGTGGTAGAGCAGCGGCGTATCTAGCCGAAGGTGGTGGGTTCGAATCCCGCACGTGACGCTGAGTTTTTATCTCAACGAAAAACCGTAATTAATTGAAAGATTTTAATTTATATTGAATTTCGTAAGAGTGAGTACTTGCAAAATGAAAAATGTTCAAACTTGATTTTCGTTAAATTTATTTGTAAGAATTTAAACTTGCTCGGTTCGGCCCAAACCGCGCGTAACATCAGTTTAGGGGATTTCGATCTCGAAGACAGGGAAGTCGCGGTAGGCTTTCGGTTGTGGACAACGACCAACTCAAAACGGCTGCAAAATGACGATGATGATGATGGCAAGAGTGGTACGTACATGAGTAGTTCTATTATATCTGGAAAGAATAGGTGATGTTAATTATCTAATAAATTAATCATTTAAATTGTGAATAGATAAAATTGGTATAAGTAAATCAAGAGGTTTATTCAAATTCCATATCTCTGAGTCACACTGACGTTCTTTTTAAGATAATAAAAGAGTCCCTTACCGAAATAAGAGCAAACAAAATCTATTGAATGTTAAAAAACAAAGTTAGTTGTTTTAACCGATCCAGACTTCAAACTGATGGTGAACTATAAGCTAGAAATCCGGGTCGTTTGAAAGAACTATCGGTGAGTAGAAACTATCTTTTTAAAAAGACTGAACAACATACTCATTCCACCATTTATCATTTCTGTTAACAAATAATTCCATTTGAAACTGATACGCTTGAGAGATATCCGGCGATATTAAACTGTGTCGATCATATCGGAAATTTACATGTTTCCACTGAAAAAGTGGTTATAGTTCCTATATTTATTTTATATTGAGTAAGAAACGTAAAAGCTTACTCAGTAAGGATTTTAGGGGAAAAATGAAATGCCTGATTTTCCTTTTTATTTAAGGACGAACAGAAAGGACATGCGAACAGAAGCAAATAGAAGAAAAACTGCCTTGATGCCGGCGAGACCCAGGCTGAATGCATTATGGGCCACGTCTGTCCATCCATCATCTCTGCGGTTGGATCGTTAGCTTTTATATCTGGCCACTTCTTTCAGATCCAGAGAGTATGAAGATATCGAGAGGGGAAAAAGCGGTTTTGGCGTACCACGTATTACCGAGTAACATCCTGTGTCCTCTCAGGATGTAAAATCTTTTCAAAAATGTTATATTATTAAGATTTGGTAGTTTACTTTTAAAATGGCTTGTTTGTAAAAATTTATGACCTATTTTTGTATATTAATATTTATCAAAATTTAGCCTGAAAAAATATCTGTTTATTGATAATCTGTAAGTTAGGAGGTTTCCTAGTTTTGAATCAATTATGACTAATTATTTAAAAAATTTTAAGTGTTCTGTTTGAGATGGGATTGTGGTCGTTTGATAGAGTTTATTATCCAAATAATATCTCAAACCGGAGAGTTATATCAAAGTTGGTCGATAACGGAATAACCTTTTTAAAAAGATAGTTCCTACTCACAGTAAGTTGTTTTGCAACGATCCGGATTTCGAGCCTTTTAGCTCATCATCAGGTTGAAGGACTTCTACAACCACGTCTCTCGACATGAATTGCAAACGTGAACCCGCTGATACCTCCGCCAACGCGACGTTCCAATTAGCAGCTGATTTTTTTAATGTCGCTCAATTTGGACGTGCGAAACGGGGAAATTATAACACAAATAAATATTATACTAGTAAATACTTAATATTATTAAATTACTATAAAAATAATAACAATTAAAGTAATTAGTTTAATTATTTGGATGTTTGATATTATTTATGTACATATTTAAAATGGGAAGTAGATCAAAATCTGTTATATTATTAATGGATTTATCACCATGTTCAATTTTACATTTTTTAATTTCAAATTTCTCAAACCAATCTAATTCTTTCCCTTTTGAAACTATTTAACATCTTTCAACAAAGGGAAAGAATTAGATGTATTAGAATTGGGAGGTAGATCAAAATCTGTTATATTATTAATGCATTTATCCCCATGTTCAATTTTACATTTTTTAATTTCAAATTTCTCAAACCAATCTAATTCTTTCCCTTTGTTGAAAGATGTTAAATAGTTTCAAAAGGGAAAGAATTAGATTGGTTTGAGAAATTTGAAATTAAAAAATGTAAAATTGAACATGGTGATAAATGCAAGTTATGTTTCGAGTCCGAGTTTCTTCTTTTTTAAAAACAACTTTATTTAAAAATAGATACAAATTCAACGATATGCCCTCGGTGAATTGTTTANACTTTGGTAATTCATGTCGAGAGACGTGGTTGTAGAAGTCCTTCAACTTGATGATGAGCTAAAGGCTCGAAATCCGGATCGTTGCAAAATAACTTACTGTGAGTAGGAACTATCTTTTTAAAAAGAATTAACACCACACTCACTCCATCATTTATCATTTCTATTAACCTTTTTTATGTATGTATATTTTTTAGAACGATTTTTATACTTGTCTGTTGAAAGATGGTGTTTTCATGAAAATGACATAGTTTAATTTTCTTTCAATGTATCTTCACAGTGTAATACGTGGTTTATATCTGTATATGATTTCTCTGTACGTAAAGCAAAGAAAAAATTCTCAGACATTCAGTCCAATGTATTTCTCTCTCACTCTCTCTCTCTCTCTTTTTTTTTATGAGGATTCGCAACAGCAGGTGTCCCGGTGTTTTTGAAAAAAAGCCCATCGAACCCGAGACTTTTACTTTACAGTGATGAGGGCCGTGTCAACGCCTAAACCGTTGCGGCCACCGACGCCCCCTTCTCTTCATATTTACAAATTAAATTATATTTGTATTAATTTTTGTCTATTGCGAGGATATTAGGGAGGCAAAATACATTTGTTAGTTTGTAAGTTTGTTTTACAATGTATATGAATGCGTCCAATTGACGGTCTGTATGATATGCAAGAAATTTTTTTAAAAATTTGTCTACACTTAGAGATACTACTTACTATTTTTAATTATCCCTTTGACAATCTCGTTTGATTGTATTACAACTATATTTGGTCCGTGTTAAAGGATTAGAGATAAATAAAGTACGGATAAAATGTCCCACATGGAGCAGGTCGCCACCTTGTCACATTTCAAAGAGTTAATAGTTTTATTGTTTAGAATGTACTACGACGTTCTACCGCTGTTGATATCAAGGAACGCCTTCAACAAGTTAGAAGTGTTAATGTCAGTTTAAATACCCTAATGCGGAGACTTTCGGAAGCTGGATTATGTGCGAGAAGACCCGCCACTGGTCCAGAACTTCTGACAAAGCCCAGAACAGCTCGGTTAAGTTTTGGAAGAAATCAATTTGTCAAGGCTGGACTATAATCTCGTTTTCGGTTTTGTTTGAGGTCTTTTGACGGCCAAGAGAGCGTTTGGAAAGAACAGGGGTGCGATATATGCTCGCAACATTTTTACTCAGGGGAAGTTATGTAAGCGGTGGTGTTATTGTTTGGGTAGGCATTTTTCAGGACGAGCGCAAAAACATGATTTTCAAGGGGCGTCGGTCGCAACAATGGGTTCGGTGTTGACACGGGCCTTATCATTATAAAGTAAATGACCCGGGTTCGAATCAAGCAGAACCCGACATACTTACAATGTTTTTTTTTGTTTTTTTCAAACGAGGGTTCAAAAACACCTTTGGGACAAGCTGTCAAATTGGGTAAAATGCCGCCTAATGATGCCAGAAAATTTGCCGGAATTAAGAATGTTGCCGTTGAAGAACTATGAAAATATTCCAAAAAATTACATTCAAAACCTAATGAAACCGATGCCATCGAATGTAAACGGTGATCAACGCGGGAGGAGGAAATGCTCCACACTAAATTGAATATTTTCTTCACTATTTCTATAGTAACATTTTTAAGAAATTATTTGGAGGTCGTAAGTTTTAGAAAAATATTTTCTTTATCGTGCCTACGTTTCGATCTTTATTGAAGTCATCTTCAGGGCCTGCGATGTATAAACATTGTTTAAATTTTACAAATACATGTAAGATGTGAAAAAAACGAATTTATACAATGGTAGATAATTTTAGATTCAAAAACCACGATCTCCAAATAATCATTAATTAACGGTCACTAAACAACACACATTTTTAAGAAAAATTTTTTTTCAGTTTAATTTAGCTATATCTTCATATTTTTATTTTAAAAAAATTTTAAATAAATAAAAGCCAACAAGTTACGTTTACGCTCAAACGTCAAACCTGTCCACCAGTGCACATTTACAACAAGATAATACGCCCATCGAACCAAGTTTTCTACCTTGGGCTTTACGCTTTACTTAGATAGAAGACTTACTCGGAACCCACATACCCGATTAAAACGGCAAGAACATAACAAAAGATATGGACTACTGAGACACCTACTTGGACGAAAATCAAAACTAAGCATGCAAACAAACTAACCGCTTACAAAACACTCATCAGACCTATTTGGACCTACGGAGTCGAGCTGTGGGGCTCGGCCAAATCATCCAATATCCTACGAATTCAGTTTTTTCAATCTAAAGTTCTCCGACGTATCCGCAATGCTCCCTTCTATGTCACCAATCAAACGATCCATAAAGATCTTAAAATCCCTTTCGTGAAAGATCTTATCCGAACACGTTTCTTCACTTTCCACTCCAAACTATCCCTCCAATCTAACCTACTATCCCTAACTCTTTCCTCAACATTTCACCCTTAGAATCCTCCGCGCTGTTTAAAACGACGATGGCCTAGCGACCTTCTATCTCGCCCACCGAATTAACTTTAACCCCCCCACCCCAATTAATTTAAAAAAAGAGAGTTCCTACACTGGTTGGTTTCTCTCCCCACTGCCTCCTGGTCTAACAGGTCAGTCAGATTTGTTTATAACTAAACTATTTGCTCAATGTATATTATGTACAGATAGCAACAAATAAAATAAGTATATAAAAAAATTAAAAATTTCCAATAAACAACAAAAAATAAAAATTATAATAATTGTAAGTACTTAATAAACATAAACGAGAGTGCCTTTTTTTTGTCTCTCAGTGAACTTGACAAAAATGTGTGGAATCACGTTTTTTATTGTAATTACATTTAATTATTTTAAAACAAACGAGCTTAGTTCCGGTATAAAAAAAGTAAAAAAACGATCCGTTTATAACAAAGGTACCAGACGAAAGCACTAAAGCTAAAGATTGCCCTACGTGACCTTAGAGCTTCGGTAGAAAAAAGGGGAGGTGTAAAAGTTTAAGCTCCTTTTGGACGCTTTCGTTTAACTGGAATATTGAAAGTTGAAATTACAGCCTCCAAGCTTTAATATAATGCGGGAGACGATCAACTGGGAATTTTCAACTTTGCGAATTATCCGCTGGTACGGATTTTTGTTTTCTCGAGACGGAGACGCATTTAAATACACCACCTGATCCGGAAGTGCTTATTGGGTCTCCACCCTCCGCACATCGCAGAAACTTATTTAATAGCATTTGGACCGAAATTAAGGGATTCCGGACGGTCCGCTATCGGCGAATCGAACGGGTATTTGACCTGAATTTGCAGAAACCTAACGTAATTGAACAGCTATTTTGGGATAGCGGTGACCTACAACATTAAAATGTTTGCACACCTTTTTTTACATAAAATAAATACATAAATAAGAACCGAGTAATTAACGTGTCTATAAATCTAAAAGTAAAAGTAACGATAAGAAATGAAACTGTACAACACCTAATAAAGCAGATTTTTTTTATCACTTCATCATTCTTTTAATGAAAAAAATTTCTTTAATTCTTTTATTACTTTTATAACAAATAATCTCATAATGTATTATAATACTATTTTGTGTATATTTTTAGTGACCGGCTGTTTAATAATTTGTGGATTCTTGAGGATCGGTCAAGAATGAAGTACTTTAGAAAAATACATTTTTCATTCTTTTCCCGAAGTTTCGACCTTTATTCACGTAATCTTAGGGTCCTGGTTGAATTATAAAATATATGATGATTGGTAAAATTACAGTACAGATGTAAATATAGACTTTGAAACAAATATTTCATACCCCCATAAAGTGTGGTGCTATTCTTGTTGTGTCATATTGGAGTTTTCACACAAATCCAATATGACAACACAAGAATAGCACCACACTTTATGTGGGTATGAAATATTTGTTTCAAAGTCTATATTTACATCTGTACTTTAATTGTTGTGAAACGTGGATTTGTATTCTGCTGTTTTTACATGATTGTGACAGGGTAGGGGACGCCATAAACCATGAAATTTTTTTTTCATCATAAATGGTTTTATTACCTCAAAGGGAAGTCGGGAATGGATATTTTATGGATTGTTTGTGATTCAGGGTTATTTAATATTGGAAAGAAAGCTAATTCTTAAGGGTCATAACAAAGGAAAGGTAAATATAAAAATAAAATTTAATAGTTTGTTTGCTTTGTGATTTTATCTCTACTAATGTAAAACATTTCTAGAACGTTGCGTTTGTATTTTTTTTTCTTCAGGGTTTAGCATTTGGATTTTATCGATATCAAAGTTGTGTTGTTTTTCAAACTGGTGTGCGACCAATGCTGTGGGGTTGGTTTTTGGTGTCTTGCAGTCATAGATGTGTCGTTTTTCCAGATATTAAGATGTAATTCCAATGAATGTAGCTGGTCGTTTTATACAATTAATTTTAAATTACATCGCATTTGTAGGTTGTTGCATATTGTTGCAATCATATATATATATATATATAAACAGAATAAAATTTAATCCTTTTTTTTGTGTGAGAGAGCGAGAGAGAGTGAGAGAGAGAGAGAGTGAGAGAGAGAGAGTGAGAGAGAGTGAGTGACAGAGAAATAAATAAAAAGATGGAATCTTTGACGGCGTTACGTAATACTAAACCTGCAATACTGCTCGTTATTGCGGCTACTATAGGAACGCTCCTTCCATAATCCCACTTTGTTCTTGATAACAAAATTTCTTCATCCTTTTTACAAAAAATTTAGTTAGTTCGTACTCACAGTAAGTTGTATACAAATTACATTAACAATTTAACGATCCGAATTTCGAGTTCTTTAGCTCATCATCATGTTAAAGGACTTTTACAACCACGTCTGTTGACATGAATGGTCCCGCCGATACCCTAGACAACGCGACGTTCCAATGAGAAGCTGGTTTTTAATGGCGCTCAATTGGAACGTGCTAAAAGCGGTAAACACAAGTAAATATTATAATAGTAAATACTGTAAAAAATTAATTATAAATTAGTGATTAAAGATAAAACATAAAAAATTGGAATGATCCCTTAATATTATTAAATTATTATAAAAATAATAACAATTAAAATAATTAGTTTAATTAATTGGACGCTTAATATTATTTATGTATATATTTAAAATGGGAGGTAGATCCAAATCTGTTATATTATTAATGCATTTATCACCATGTTAAATTTTACATTTTTTAATTTTAAATTTCTCAAACCAATCTAGTTCTTTCCCTTTGTTGAAACTATGTAACACTGTTGTATTGAAATTTGAATTGAAATTATGTTTTGTTTCTTTTAGATGATCCTTAAATTCAGAAAATTCGCTCGATTTAGGCAAGTGTTCTTTTACTCTAGTTTTTTTATTTCTTTGCCGCTTTGTCCTTTATATTTGATATAACAATCATTACAATTGAGTTACTAAACTCTGCTTTTTGCCAAGTTGTCTACCTGTCTACCCGACCATATGCATAAAATATCGTCTCCATAGCGATTCCAAAAATGAACAGATTTAACTAATTTGTTGTTTGATTTGAAAAGATTGTTTTCGAAATTATTTCGGCACAAAGTGGGGATAATTTAGACTCCATTGATAACCCTTTCATTTCGTAAAAAATGAAATTTACGTTTCACAAAATTTCACACCATCCCAACATGACACCACAAGCACCATACTCTGTATGAGTAAGAAATATTTTGTTCAAAGTTTATATTTACATCTGTACTGTAATTTTGCCAATCAACACATGTATTGTAATTCACCCAGTCGGAGATGACCCGAATAAAAGTCGAAACGTCTGCAAAAAAATGAAAAAGGTGTTTTTCTAAACTACAGTCATCCTCGACCGCTTCTCACGAATCCAAGAATTTATTAAATACTACTTTGTATTTCTTTCTATAATATATTTAACAATTTGTTATATCTTTCACAGCGATATTATTCTATCGTAAATTTTTTAATTCAACAAATTATTGTACATGTGAATATTAAAATAGTGTCTAATTATATTTGACCATTAAAATTTCAATGACATTTCCAGGACTCCTTTCAGCCGAATGCCCTTCCACTGTTCCATTAGTGACGAATAGTTGAGTGATTTTGTCTTGTTGTTAGATTTTATATCGTTCTATGACAGAGAGAGAGAGAGAGAGAGAGAGAGAGAGAGAGAGAGAGAGAGAGAGAGAGAGAGAGAGAGAGAGGGAGGGAGAGATTGATTTAATAAGAAAAATGAAGATACATATTTGCTCAAATTTTGTGGTTTTGGTTTTTGAGGGTTCGAATAGCGGAATAGTCCTCGTAATTTTAATTGATAATTAATACAAAATAGTATTCTAAAATGGTTTGACTTCTCATCATCACCAAATGGATGTTAAGACTTTTCGAATGACAGGAATACATTTGTTTGATTTCACTTCTTTTGAAATCTGGCGTCACATTCTAAATCTGCATGATTCCTCTGCGGTCATTTTAAAAGCACAGTAATCAATATCTGTACTTCATAGCTGAATCAAGCACTAGTTAAAATAAACAATTGAACATTTTGTAAAGTATCGTATAGTAATTGCTCAATACAATCTGTATAAAAATCAATTTGGGGGTCCAAGAAGCATACTATATTATGTAAAAAGTGTACTTACTTTACAATCACAGACAAATACTTATTTAAGTACCGAACAACCAAACTGAAAGGAATTAGGCAGTTAATATTGAATAGATTTGGTTTATACAAATACAAAACAAAATTGATTATTCGGAAATCGTGAGATGCGATCTGGTATGATTTAGGTTTCAGAAAAACATTTTCTTTATCGTGCCTACGTTTCGATTTTTATGGAGATCATCTTCAGGGTTTGGGATTTACAAACATTGTTTAAATTTAACAAACACATGTAGGATGTAGAAAAAAGTGAATTTATACAATGGAAAAAATATATTTTTTTATTCAATCAAAGTATTTCTACTCACTGAAAGTGATTGTTCAAGTGAAACACTTTGATTGACTATAAAAAATATTTTTTTGCTTTGTATAAATTCAGTTTTTTCCACATCCTACATGTATTTGTTAAATTTAAACAATGTGTGTAAATCACAAGCCCTGAAGATGATCTCAATAAAGATCGAAACGTTGGCACGATAAAAAAAAATGTTTTTCTGAAACCTACATCACACCAGACCGCATCTCACGATTTCCGAATAATCATCGACTAACGGTCACTAATCACCACATACAAACAAAATTGTTTGATGAACAAAAAATATGTTTCTATTATTAATAAAACTTCGTTGAAACATTCAAAATATCATGATGAATTATTAATTAATAAAGCAGTTAAATATAGTAAAAATATAACAGCGATGGTTACGACAAAAAAGGAATAAATTGGGAATGTTAAAACTGGTGAAATTTTCATAACTAGAGCATATGAGGCCTCACAAGCTTTGTACAAGTAAACAAGCCAGTAGATGATGTTTTTCAATACATGTTTCGATAAAAAAAACAATATATTAATAAAAAAATGGCCTAACCCTGATCATCTTTTGCTCTTTGTATCATTAGTAAAGAAAACAATATTTTAGCTCAAATACTTAAAATTGAGAAACAAGTGTATATTATGTTATAATTTTTTTTCACTCCCCTTTTTCGTTTTCTTTTATATTAATTCCCACAAAGTCCGGTGTTGTCATCTTGTTCGACTCCTCTTTGAATATGAACTCAGCCGGTGTGCTGAATCATTTTTGTGTTGATTGAAAAGAGTGTAGTGATTAAATGGGATGTCGTGCGACAGATAATGGTTGAATGATTCGAGAGCTTTGGAAAACCACCTGGGGGCTCCTTGAGAAATGGCGTCATCACTGAGAATTATTAGGGAACGTTGTAGCTGAAGGGACGACAAGACGGATTTATAGCCGCCCTTATTGACAAATGATAACGTTCTCTCGTCTTGACAAATGTATGTCTTCCTCGTGGCGTATGTTCTTAAATAACAATGGGACACTTTTCTATGCCTGTTCATTTGTTCACGTCCGCTGCGTTTCAGGTGACCTGCTGACCACCTGTTCGTTCCCAGGGCGTCGTCTTTTGTCGGGCTGTGGTAGTCCTGTTATCAATAAGTGGCCCGTTCGAAGGAATGCCCATCCTTGGATGAGAGACAGGGAGACAGGCCGACCTACTCCACTCAGCTTAATAGGAAAACTGTCACTGGCCTACGTCAACCTGTCCTCATATTTATCAAACTTGAAAAGACTTCTTCTTTTCCATTAGTTTTCCTAAAATATAATAAAAACTAGAAGCACACAAACAGTTTCGACCTTTCTGTTCTCTCTCCCACTCGCTCACTCACTCACTCTCTCTCTCTCTCTCTCTCTCTCTCTCTCTCTCTCTCTCTCTCTCTCTCTCTCTCTGATTTTCTCTACTTCATACAATCATTTTTACTTTTTATCTTCATTTGTATTCTAAATCTGTAAATAGTAAGGATTAAGGTGAGATTTGATCAAAATGATTTTAAATTAGCAAAACGAAAACTGAGGAACTAGGAAAAGTAAATTACTTTAAGAGGCTGCATCGCTGGTAAAATGCACAACCTATTTTTATCATCAAATCGACATGTGGATTGAAAAAAACCCTGAAAATAAAAATATCAATGATTATTCAGAAAATCGTGAGATGCGGTCGGGTGTGATATACCGACTTCCTTCCCGACCCCTTCAAAATCCAACGTAAATAGTAAAATTCAGATAATTAAGGTTTTTAGTTGAGATAAAAAAATCAGTGTCACGAGCGGGATTCGAACCTACGACCTTCGGCTTGATACGCCGCTACTCTACCACTTGAGCTATCGTGTCTGTGATCCACTCAGGCACTAACTTCCCATCTCAACCTCATCATTGGAATTTTCCCTCCTTTTTGCCATTTTTCAAATGTCGTGGAATCTCTTTGATTCTCGGCGACAAATGAAATTGCCACGGAGAGCTTTAGTGAAGTATACTTCATTTTAACTTTTTAAATTCATTAGTGCTATAGCTCAAGTGGTTGAGTAACGGCATATCAAGCCGAAGGTCGTGGGTTCGAATCCCGCTCGTGACGCTGACTTTTTATTTCAACTAAAATCCTTAATTAATTGAATGATATTAATTGGTCAAGCGAACCAAGTGAAGTTTAGTGAAGTAAATAGTAAAGTTTAAACAGAAAACATCAATATCTCACTGGCACTCTCAACACGACACGCAAGAATGGCACAATTACGCAAACACAGTGAGTAGAAATAGTTTGATTGACTATAAAAAATATTTTTTTGACTTGTATAAATTCACTTTTTTCCACATCCTACATGTATTTGTTAAATTTAAACAATGTTTGTAAATCACAAGCCCTGAAGATGATCTCAATAAAGATGGAAACGTTGGCACAATAAAGAAAATGTTTTTCTGAAACCGACATCACACCAGACCGCATCTCACGATTTCTGAATAACCATCGACTAATGGTCACTAATCACCACACAAAAATATCAATGTTAAGAAAAAAATTAACTCAACACTTTATCAATAGAAATTATGAGTGGTGGAATAAGCATGTTAGTTTGACCGTTTATAATTATTAATCATTAATAACTGAACAGAAATATTAATTTTAATGGAGCCGCATAGATCAGGTGATACGATATTAATCGATGGTAATCTTAATTAATATTTACTTTTAATTAAAATATATAAACACACAATGTAATGCGAACCTGAGTGGTAGAGGTCGATTTAACGATTTCATTGAAGGTTTAACGCAACATGGAAATCCAGGTATGATGGCATTTCTAGGGAATAAATGGTAATATATAAAGAAATTAGTAATAATATACTTTTATTCTGCACTAAAATTATTAAATATATGTTATGTTTGAATGACAGGTGTAATCACTCTTACGAAGGAGACTACAAACTTAGAATGACCGAATTTTATGAAACATTTTTTGGTGATAGTAGAAGGAAAAAAATCAGCCAATTCTCTTAGCGTTTTTACGAATGACAAGAACAAGAGAAAAAAATTAGTTAATTTTTAATTTAGTTTAAACTTTTTTAAATAAGTTTTGTCTACGTATGCATTTCAAGGTTATTATACATATCATGATTTGGGGTTTTAAATCATTTGTCACTTGTCAAATCAGTAAGTTCATTTTCAGTTTAAAGTTTCTTTAATGGCAAATGATTAAATAAAAACTAGAACTTTTGGGGCTGGATTAAGCCAGATGTGTGTTCCACTTAAAATTCATAGCTCTTTTCTGTTTCATCCAAATCTAATATAGGTGCAAAATGAAAAGTCGAATATTTAGAAATTATAAAATTTAGTTTAGAAGTTTATATTGCGTCACTATAAATCAGAAAAATATACCTAAAATCGTCAATAATCAACTCAAAAATTTTATTATATCTTTCAATTAATTAAGGTTTTTAGTTCAGATAAAAAAAGTCAGTGTCACGAGCCTGATTCGAACCCACGATCTTCGGCTAAATACGCCGCTGCTCTACCACTTGTGCTATCGTGACTTCGGCCCGCTCGGACTTCCCATCTCAACCCCGCCTTTTGAATTTTTCCTCATTTCTGCTATTTTTCAAATGTCGTGTATTCTATTTGATTCTCGACGACAAATGAAATGGCCATGGAGAGCTTTAGTGAAGTATACTTCATTTCAAATTATTAAATTCACTAGTTTTCGTGGTCCGCTTGACCAATTAAAATCATTCAATTAATTAAGGTTTTTAGTTGATATTAAAAAAACTAGTGAATCGAGAATCAAATAGATTACATGACATTTGATAAATGGCAAAAAGGAGGGAAAATTCAAGAGGTCGGGTTGATATGGGAATTAGTGCCCGAGTGGATCGAAGTCACGATAGTTCAAGTGGTAGAGTAGCGGCGTATCTAGCCAAAGGTCGTGGGTTCGATTCCCGCTTGTGACACTGATTTTTTATCTCAACTAAAAACCTTAATTGATTAAACTATTAAACTTTATTTTTATATTTCCCTTTCCTTGGTTACGGCCCTTAAGAATTAGCTTTCTTTCCAGTATTGAATAACCCCAAATCACAAATCCAAACCACAAAGTTAAATAAAACCGTTTATGATCAAAAAAATTTCCATGGTTTATGGCGTCCCCTACCCTGTTACAATCATTGAATCGAAAGATATTAATTGGTCAAGCGGACCACGAAAACTAGTGAATTTTATTATATATCTCCCATTTTGATCTATTTAAGCGATGTAACAGTATTAAAAACGGTGAAAAGCGGAGCATTACTTTTGTCAGACCGTGCCAACTACGTTTAGATATTATTCAGTTACAAGAGAGAAAAATGAAAATGAAATCGACAAAAACTCGTCAAATATTTATTTTTTACTCTAATTTATTTTCATCTGGCAGGTTTGTACCATTATGTAGATATCCAAAGCTTCTTAAACTCTGTAATATTTTGTGCAGATCGGTAATGTCGTTTCAAAATTATCCTTATTTTTTCAATTCAGCTCGGATGCATTTCGAAAACCAAAATTTTGTAAGAAGTATTTAGGGTTTGTGCGTGATAAAAATATCAATTTCATATCATTGTATAGATAAGTTCTACCTACTTGCTACGTCACTTGATCTTAAATGATGTAATTAAATGACTTCGATAGATAATTAAAACAAGTTTTTCTAATGTTAAAGAGGTATGCTCGAAGCATCACATAATATAATTTCAACAAAAAATTTGATAAATTAGTACAAGCAAAGATTGATCGTAGATATATTTCTTTAGATCAAGAGTTTTTGATTGTGTAAGTTGTCGACGGTAAAAAATCCACGCATGTTTCATGAATGTAAGTGAAAACTATGAGACTGAATAATAAAACTTAGCTGCAGTGAATAAACAATGTCCAATTAAAGCTGCCGGCATCAGAGAAAGTTAGACTCCCTCGACGGCTCATAAATAGGGCAATTGAGCAAGTCACTAGCGGTGCTTTATAAAGTTTTTGTCGTCTTTCATGGCCGGCAGGGAGGCCGCTACTACAGCGTGATTAAGTTAACTCTAATGAGCCTCGGATTGGAATTCATGAGCTCATGGGAGCCGGATTAATCATGGGAGGGAAGGAGCTGTTCATTAGAGGGACATAACTCCACGACCCTGGGGGGCCATAAACAACCACTAGCCCTTTCCGTCAACAGGTGATGTCCGCTCGCCCGGAAACCGACTTTCTTTTCTCAGCTTGGAAACGTTTTCCGGTTATTTTTCCCGTGAATTAATCTGAAACCGGGGAGGAAACTAAATGGTGGATGCTTTTCCCCAACAATTGACTCGTATTTGGTCAAGTACGGCTTTCGTGGAAATGGTGTGAAAGCCTTCCCACTTCCAGTGCTCTTTCCTTGATATCAAAATTTATGTCTGGCACGGGAGTAGGAAAAACCTTTAGATACAAACACAATTGATAGCTTGAAGGCCACATATCTTATTTAAAACTAATGGCACCGCCAAACAATTTTCGAAGGTTATTTGAATCTTATAATTCTTATAAAAGTCGAGACATAATTGCTGGATAAGTTGTAGTTATTTTTAAGCTACTATTTTATTTATAAGTAATACTTGTTCTTGCTAAAAATTTGGTTATAAAAAAAATATCTCATATAAATCAAACAATTTAGCTGATTATAATACACATAACGTAAGAGTTCACATTTTTTTCCCTACAAATGTTAATATATAATTTAAATTTATAATATTAATATAAAATAAAATATTTAATAAAAAAACTTCTCAATATTGTATTTGTGGTGTTACCGATAAACCAGAGAATTTTTTTGTAGTGGCTAATACTAAGAGTTGACACTTTTTTCATAATAATGTTAATATATAAATTAAATTAATAATAATATAATATTGGTGGGGGGTCGTAGGCCCCAGCGGTGTTGACACGGCGCGTAAGGTAAAAATCCCGGGTTCGAATCCAGCGGCCCTGCATTTGAACCCGACATACTTACAAATGGGCTTTTTTTCCAAAACAGCGGCACCCTGAGGTTTACATGTCCTCTGATGTTGCGAACGCTCGTAAATCTTCTCAATATTGCATTTGTGGTGTTACCGATAAACCGAAGAATTTTTTGTCATGGGTAATACTAAATCATTTAAACTGTTGAAAGGTTTTTAAAACAGACCACTCTGTCTGTCGTTTTGTCTCTCACTCTCCTCACTCTCACTCTCTCTCTCTCTCTCTCTCTCTCTCTCTCTCTCTCTCTATTTGCTAGTTTTCTATTTTTTCCCACACATATTTTTACTTTTTTTTCAGTTTCCTTCGATAACTGTTAATCTGTTCATATATTGAGAAAAACCTACTTTCAACAAAACATTTTTCTGCTTAGCAAATACTCCGATTTTTAATACTTAAAAAGTTTTTCACTATCTTTCCCGCTCATACAACACACTGTTTCTCCCTTTATTTTCCTTCTTCTCTCAATTTTCTCATTCACTCACTTTTCCTCCTTCTTTATCAATCTCTCTTTCATTCTCTTCTACCTCTCAATTTTCATTATTATCTCACCTATTTCCCATTTCTTTCTCTTTCTCTTTTTCTCTCTTCAAATTCTCGGACTCTCTGCCTCTTACATTCTCTCTCGTTTTCACTGTGTCACCTTTTCCCTTTTATTTTCCCTCTCCAATTTTCTCTTTCTCTCAATCTCTTCAGTTCTCCCCTTTTCTTTCTTTCTCTTTCTGACTATGTCACTGTCTCTCTCACTCTCTCCCTTTCTCTAATTTTCTCTCTCTCTATAAATCAGCTCAGTCAACATCATCTTATTTCATGAGGTAGGGGCTTTAGAAAATATGGTGCGGCTTTTCCTTTGTCGAGCCACTGTCTAGAACAAGGTATGTCCTAGGTAAAAGCACACGCATGAAATACCGGTAACGAAATGGCTGATCAAAACGTTAAAAAAACGACTACGAATGATACGCTGAACGCGATACACACAACAGAAGCAAATTACAAAAAAGCCATTCGAAAAATGGAATCGAGAATCGGAAAACAGCAATAAGGGCGAATGGACGAAATGTTTCTTTCCGTCTGTCATTGATAGAATAACAACTGGCATCCAAATAAATGTTCAGACAACGCCGACACTTTCAAACCGCGGCAAACATAAAGCGTATCTTAACCGTTTTGTTCAAAAAAGCGACCAATGCGGCTGCCAAACAGGAAAGATCCAAAATTTGAAATACCTGATATAAACTTATTCATTTTATGAAGCGACTAGAGCACCGCTGATAAAATCTGTTCTCCAAGAAGGTGGCAACTGGCCGCTACCACCACACGAACTAATAGGAAACCATCCAAGAGATTTCATTATTTATATAAATAAAATGGATTTCAATTTAATTTAATACAATGTAATCATTATTGATTATGCCACTTTTGACACAATTTGCCACTCTCAACACGACACGTAAGAATGGCACAATTACACAGAAGACAAACACTTTGAGCCCTGAAGATGATCTCAATAAAGATCAAAACGTTGGCACGATAAAGAAAATGTTTTTCTGAAACTTACATCACATCAGACCGCATCTCACGATTTCTGAATAATTATTGATTAACGGTCACTAATCACCATACATTTACTTAATCGTGCCAACGTTTCGACCTTTATTGAGATCATCTTCAGGGCCTGGGATTTATAAACATTGTTCACAGGTTACAAATACATGTAGGATGTGAAAAAATGAAGTTATACAATGCTAGAAAACTTTAGATTATAAAAAATGAATTTATACAATGGTACCAAAATAATTTTTGTATTAAAAAATGAATTTATCCTATTTTAGAAAACATTGGCACGATAAAGAAAATGTTTTTCTAAAACCTACGTAACACCAGACCGCATCTCACGATCTCCGAATAATCGTTAACTAACGATCACTAAACACCACACGCAATCATTATTTTTAACTAACAAAAACTAACAAAACTAACAAAATTTATTTATGTTTTCTTTTTGCGTAAATAAATTTTATATAAGTAAATAATAATAATAGTTAAAATAAATAAGTTCAATAAAATAATGAGCCAAAAATGTATAAATTTAAAATATATGAAGTATAAATAAATGCATAATAATCCCGCAATCTCAATGAGAGCGGGTTGGATAAACTCCTCCTTGTAAGGGATATCTATCTACAAGGAGAAAAATTAAATAAAAATTTCTAACAAAGTAATAATCCAGAAAAGATTGGTTTCTATTTCGGCAAAGAAGTATTGCGCAAACTTCAAAAAGATAATTTTATGGCGGTCGTTTGCTGCATGCGGAAGCCAATTTTCGAGCTTTTTCACCTTTACAATTGCCTTAAGATTGTCAGCGACTGTCGATTTGCTAAGTGAAAGATTCTCTGCAAGTTCACGAATATTTTTTCTGGGATTTTATTCGACCAAAGCTCGCAGAACATCAACATCTAAATCCTTCTACCTTACGTTACCTTCTCTACTACGATTTAATTTACAAAAATCTATATAAAGTTTTTCCATGGGACTTGTTTCGATGGATGATTGTATTTTTCCGACACGGGTTAGATTAGAAGTTTTGTACTGGGCACAAATCAGGCATTGTTTACATTTCTCCACAATATCCTTTTTAATTCCTGGATAAGTGAAATATTTTGTAATTTTTTTGACTGTTTTATTGATCCCTAGGTGTCCTCCAAAAATACTATTATGTGCGTAATCAAATATGACGCTTTTTAAGGAATGAGGTGTGCAAATTTTCGGGTTCTTCATAAAGTGTGTTTTAATATATTAATTAATATAACATAAAATATGTTTTGTATTCAAGGCTAAAGTTTTCCTTTCGATATTTTTTAAAACATCTCTGAACGATTCTCTCACTCAAAAGAAATTACGCAAAAATCTCGCGTTGACATCTTAGTAAAGACTGAATTATTCCGAAGGAACGAAATGCTTCTAAGGCAAACAAACATTTTTGTTTGAAAGGGGATTAAAGCCCGTTGCGGTTCGTATAAAATAATAATCTATCAAACGTAAAGAATTTATTATATAGAGTGGTAGTTGAAAGAAAACCTGCATTATTTCATTTTCCGGACAACCCGATAATTATTTCAAATATTGCAATGGTACTAAATGTGATTCACATTTCAAGAAATGTAAAATAAATATTTTAAAATTTTAATTATGTTTCCTTTTCAGAAAATGGTGTTATACTCAAGTTTAACAAAAATAAATCCTGTGTTTTAATAAATTCCCATCGTTACCAATATTTTACTAAAGATGATCAGATTTGACAAAGTAAAATCGTTTGTAATTCTGTTCTCTTTTAACTGATGACAATAATCACTGCCCACTTATTCCTGCTGTCATTCGTTATGAATTTGCTGTGTGTTCTTTGATATCATTCTATTGACTCAGATCCGTTACATTAGCAGGCTGTTCATGTTCGTAGTGATTGGTGATAAAGATGTAAAAAAAATCATATATGAATAAACTCGCTTTCTATAACTCAAAATTTATTTTATTAATTTTGTTTATTATTATTCAATATATATTTTTTAACATTGCCGTAGACTACTGGAGATGACACGTTACGCCCGGGAGCCACAGACTCAGCTGTAATGGACAAGCTGGGGTAACAAGCGGGCTTACCTTCTATAAAAATTACTATTAATTGCCTAAAAGGACATAAAGGCAATAAAGATTATTAACATCGAAATTACAATGGAAAAATCTACGCCTTCCGATCAATATGTTGTTTGTATTATTGGGTTGTCCGGAAAATAATGCAGGATTTTGGTATTAAACAAAAAAAAAGAAACTAGTTACTTTAAAGCAATGTTCTTTAATCAAAATANGACATTCATACAAATGAGTAATCCTGTAAACGTAAACAGAATATTTTATATAGATTTTTTTTAATGAAAACTTAAAATCCTGCATTATTTTCCGGACAACCCGATAAAATAACTTTATTTTATTTTGAACTTTAAATTGATATTCACTCGACATAAAGCTTTTCTTTTTGCTTGTTTTCAACCTAATCAGTGTTTTTTCAGATCGCTACGTGTTTTTAATAAGTCAAAAAGGTTAATTAAAACTATGTCAATTAGTGGCTTTAAAGGTAGTCTTCATCGAGTTATATTTTGTTTAATGGACGGTTTGTATAATTTTAATTAAAACTTTGCTTTTTTGCAGGGAGACACTCGCCTGGGAATATCTGCAGCCCGTCGGCAGGATGAATTTTTAAAAAATACATACATACACGGACTTTACAAGAATTAAACATTTAATTAATTCCACGTGCTGCTGACCTTACGGCCCTTTAATTAACAATACTAAACGTTCTTTTTATCTGTTGGAAATAGTGATTTCCAATCGAGAACGAACAGGCCGGCTCCCTCGGGCGATTCCGAACTGCGCTAATTAGCGAATGGTTTTATGATTTTGCATAATCCCGCTTACAAAAACCCCCGGAGGGGAGTGGATGGGTGGAAATTTAATTTTGCGGGGTTCTCATCAACTTTTGCTAAAGTCATTCTATGACTGCGGCGATCCTAATGAAAGGAATCAGTATCAATGTTTGGCTTTAAAATGGAATAATATAAGAAACATGAAAATATCCAATTTTCCTTAAATAAAAGCTATATTTTTACAAGTATTAAATACTGAATTCATACAGAAAGTAAAATTTATTTGAAAACATAAATTATCAGAACGGATAATATTAATTCTAAATTCAGTAGTTTTGGTGGTCCGCTTGACTAATTAATTAAGGTTTTTAGTTAAGATAAAAGGTCAGTGTCACGAGCGGGATTCGAACCCATGACTTCGGCTAAATACGCCGCTGCTCTACCACTTGAGCTACCGTGACATCGATCCGCTTGGACACCATCTTCCCATCTCAACCTAACCTCTCGAATTTTCCAATCTAAAATGTATCTAGCCGAAAATCGTGGGTTCGAATCCCGCTCGTGACACTGACTTTTTTATCTCAACTAAAAACCTTAATTAATTGAAAGTTATAACAAACATTTTTTTTAAATTTTTGAAAATCTCATATTACTTAGTGAAGTTTGAAGATCAACTGAACAGAGGAGCTTTTAAGAAAACAGGCATATGGTCTGCAATCCGTCAAAATATTCCTCTCGGCCTTGTTGTTCTCCAGACAGGAGCAAGTGAGCATCCTCACAACTTAAACTTACATATATTTTGATAACACACTTGTATGCCCCTGTTAGTTTTGTCTCATTGTTTGGTGTTCCAATCTTTAAAATTGAATGTTGGATCCTCTGAAGTGAACAAAACAGATATAGAATTTGTTTAAAATTGAAAACGATCGATCGCTGGCCTACAGAGACTGAGACTAAAATGGAAAAGGTCATAATTACTAAATTGCGGATAGGTCACACCAGGATCTGTTATGTAAGAACATTGCCATTGAGGAATACACAATAACGAAGTATAAACGCTGGATCCAATAAATGTCTACTATATATAAATCCTCGTATATTTATACTTGAAAGATGTACATGTTATTTATTGGAACAAATGCATTTATTAGCGCGAATGAAAGTGTCAGACCTTTCGATCCGCAAACACTTGTTCAGTGTGATTGAAGTGTGTATGTGAACTTTATTAGAGTGAATGTAAAAGCTTTTCCCTAATCACCAGAAGGAATATTGAATATTCCACGGTAGTGTGAATGTAATTTAAAAGGAGGCTTTGCTCATATCACCCGGAGAAATATCGAGTACTATCTGAAAGTGGGTATGAAGTCTGCTGTTTATTAACGTTATGTTATAACGTGATTGGAAGTGTTTCTTATTTTTGAGGTGAAAATGAGCAATTTGGTATAGCTCGTATATTTAAAAAACAATTTCCCTTACCGGAAAATTCCCGAAACCATGAATTTAATGGTTGTTTATTTCCCCAACTGATATTATGCTTTAATTGAATACGAATGTATACATTTTAAAGGATATCAAGGCATCCACGCATCGTCATCAATATAATGACGGATTTTTCTTGACATACATATTTCTTAATTTCTTTTAAGCTAGTTAACTATTCTTTCTATGTAAGGTCTAGGTAGAGACAAAAATTCAGTGTGCCGAGTGGGATTAGAACCCATGATCTCCGGCTAAATACACCGCTACTCTACTACTTAAGTTATTGTGACTTCGGTCCTCTCGGACACCAACTCTCCATCTCGACCTACAATTATTCGAATTTTTCCTCTTTTTACCATCTACAAATGTTGTGCAATCAGGATTGGATTGTCAGCACTTATGAAGTGGCTACAGGGAGCTGTTTAGTGAAGTAGATGTAGATGTAGATGTAATTTCAAGGTATAGTGTGTCCTCTTTCTCGTTGCCTTCTACTCCCATGTGTCCTGGGACCCAGCAGAGGCTGACTTTATTCTGCATACCTAATATATTTAGTTTGGTTTTGCACTTCAGCACCATCCTTGAACTAATGGTATTTGAGCTTAGTGCTTTGTTGGCTACTTGGCTATCTGACATGATAACTATATTCTTGTTTTTGTATTCTCTATTTAGATTCAATTGGATACATCTTTTAATTGCGTGAATCTCAGCTTGGAAGATACTGGTGTGTTTTCCCATGGGTTCTGAGTATTTGGTTCCGGGTCCAAATACTCTTGCCCCAGTGCCTTCTTGTGTTCTAGATCCATCTGTTTACCAAAGGATAGTGCCATTTTTGAGGGAGTTATTTCCCTTTCTTTCCAATTCCTTTTAGGTGCCCAGATTAGTCGGAATTTTTGGTTAAATTCAAACCTCCTGTTCATGTCATCTCTTGAAGCCATGAGTGATGGATGGTTTTCCCACAGTTTGTTTCTGTCTCTCCATTTCAGTTTTATTCCTGTTGGAGGTTTCTCTCTAATTAAGTTGTTTATGGTTTTCTGTGCTGTCCTTTCTACCATGTGATGTAGGGGGATTAGTCCCAATATCTTTTCCATGCTAATTGTAGGAAATGTTCTCATTGCTCCCGTTATGCAGATGCATGCAAGTTATAATGACTTCGGTCCTCTCGGACACCAACTCTCCATCTTGAATTACAACCATTCGAATTTTTCTTTTTACCATCTACAAATGTCGTGATTGTCAGCGACTTATGAAGTGGCTACGGGGAGCTGTTTAGTGAAGTGATACTTCTTTTCCTTTTTAAATATTAATCCATTTACGTTTTAATGGTCAATTGACCAAGTTACATTCTCTTACTTTTGTCTTGGTTGAGATAAAAATGAAAATAAATTTACAAAATGGCAAAAAGAGGGAAAATTCGAACGGTTGTAGGTTGAGGTGGGAAGTTGGTGTCCGAGAAGACCGAAGTCACAATAGCTCAAGTGGTAGAGTAGCGGTGTATTTAGCCGAAGGTCGTGTGTTCGAATCACGTATATGACATTGATTTTTTATCTCAACCAAGACCTTACATAGAAAGAATAATTAATTGAAAGAAGTAACTTGGTCAATTGACCACTAAAACGTAAACGTGTAATATTTCTTTTAAGGTTAATTCACAAAATATCTACCAATACTTAAATGTGAAGTCAAGATTATTATTACGTCTCTCAGAAACGATATTGAACATTAAAAAATTTGTTGTTTATTGTATCCTATGTTCCAAACTACTGATTTAGATGTATTCACATGATTTAATGGTTATCTAAATGAATATTAAAGTAACCCAAAAATTCAAAATTATATTTAATAATTGAGAAAATGTCCACGATTTATATTTAAAATTTTTAAAAATACACAAATAAATTCAAAAAAGTTTCTTTTTTTTTAATTTTAATTGTTATATACTATCTTCTGAAAACTTACTTTCATATAGCAAAAAATGTCATATGATCGCATCGATTTAGGCGTTGACAAGGCGCTCATCACTGTAAGGTAAAGGTCCCGATTTCGAATCCAGCTGCCTTGCATTCGAACCGGACAGATTTGGAAATGGGCTTTTTTTTCAATAACACCAGCACTCCGAAGGTTCATATAAACTCGTAGTTGAAATGCCCTCGTTAAAAAATAAATAAATAAAAACTGTCGTATAGCAAAAGATTTATTTTTATATTATAACATCCATTATAATTTTATTCTGCCGACCAGTAATTAAAAAGCATTAAAACATTATCTCTTGAATTTATGGCCCTTAGAGGCCGTTGAGGAAGGGTATGATTTCGCCAGCAATTCGAATAAAAGATGATCCTCGCTCCAGGTGGGGGGGGTCCTATTTAAATTAAACAATAACACAATTAAATATTCCCCCGCTTAGATTCAGTCCCGCGCCTCACCGCTTGTTTTTCCTTGGCCACCGTACAAAGCCCATTCTTAACGCCGATTAACATATTTCGAGAAAACCGCGCGGGCCGCACCTCCTGAAAAGCGGAGAAATGAAGGGAAAATGAAATGGGATTTTAAATTTAGATTAGGGAGCTGTGTGTTTATAACTGGCCTTATTCACACGCCCGTAATTTTCTTTTTGTTTATTAAGTTTCTAAAACTTTATTTATTGAAGTTTTCAAACTTCGTCTTAAAGAAAAACGAGAGAACTACGCGGTGGTAAAACTTTTGGATGTTTGCATTCCATTACTATTTAAATTATATTTTAAATATTAAAACCACTTATATGTTTTGAAAATGTAAATTCATACATTTAAATGTATTTTATTGTAGTGTTCTATAAATTTGCAAACGTTTTTTCTTCAATATCTGACCTGAAAAAATATTATGTCAAAAAAATTCAAATTTCTTTGTTCCTCTCTCAGTTCTTGATAAATGTGGCAAGTTAATAATAAATTAGTGAAAAGAAATTCTAAAACAAGCTTACATACTTTTCAGATCGGGTGTCCTTCAAGGTTGTATGCTTAGTCCCTTATTCTCTCTTTTTCTTGACGACCTGCTCACAACTCTGGCTGGTGCAGTTATTAAAGTCTTGATGTGCGCAGATGACGTTCTGCTTCTGGCTGAAGACCGAATTTATCTTCAGAACAACATCAATCTCTTAGAGCTCAATCGTGATCAAAGGAACCACACTTTGAATAGAAAAGTCCAAGATTATGGTTTCTAGAAGAGGAGGTCGTTTCGTTGCCAATGATCAGTGGATAAAGGCAGCCCCAATGAAGAAGTTAAACACTGGTGCTGGCTCCTCCATGACTTGTCATTTAATGGAGAGAATAGCAGTAGCTAAAATTTGGTTTGCTAGAACAGCCCCAAAAAAACTTCTTTAAAATTGTTTCAATTGATAAATACCACCTCCAACTGTATCATTTCTATTCGGAAATCGTAAGATGCGGTCTGGTGTGACATAGGTTTCCGAAAAAGATTTCCTTTATCGTGCCAACGTTTCGGTCTTTATTGAAATCATCTTCAGGGCCTGAGATTTATAAACATTGTTTCAATTTAACAAATACAGGTAGGATGTGGAAAAAAGTGATTTTATACAATGCAAAAAAAATATTTTTTATATTCAATCGAAGTATTTCTACTCACTCAACGTGTTTATTTTCTGCGATTTTGATTGGATATGAAAAATAATTTTTGCATTGTACAAATTCACTTTTCTCCACATCCTGCATGTATTTGTTAAATTTAAACAACGCTTGTAAATCTCAAGCCCTGAAGATCATCTCAATAAAGATCGAAACTTTATTTATTTAGAAATCGTGAGATGCGGTCTGGTGTGATGTAGGTTTCAGGAAAACATTTTCTTTATCGTGCCAACGTTTCGATCTTTATTGAGATCATCTTTAGGCCTCAAAGTATTTGTCTTCTGTGTAATTGTGCCATTCTTTCGAGTCGTGTAGAGACTCACACGAGGGCACTCTGGGCAAAGTGTTTTTTGACATTTCTCTGATGACGAACTTTTATTCCGAAGCTGCTGTTAAAACAGTTTATGAATAGAACCATCTTTTCTCATAACTTAATCGACATGCCCCACCTCAAACATGTCTAGTTAGGTGCAAATATCCAAAATATTTCTCTTTATTTAAAGTGTATATATTATGATGTAATGTAATTTGTAATGAAACGTTACGAAAAAATAAGTTTTAATATTTTAATCATTAAAATTAATAGCCATTGCATGATACTAAAAAACCTTGCAAGAATTCGGTGTCTATACAAAATATTTATAGAAACAACACTTTTTAATAAAGTTTCAAAAAACAGCAGGCTGTGGAAAGCAGGAAACAGTTGTCAAAGGTTCTTTAATGTATTGAATAAACCACCCACTGTGAATAACAATCGTTTTAACAATGTACTAAAACTAACTAGAAAACATTTAATTGGTGTTTTTGTTCGTTATTATTGAATTGTTCGGTTGAAATATTTATGTGAAGCTGGAAGTGAATATTTTACTATGGAACTGAGTGAAAACCGTTCGTTTCAGACTGTCCAGGTCAAGGGTAGAGACATCCAGCCTCGTACTCGGTGTAATTTCACAATGTATCGATTATTCGTTTGGGTAGGATGCTATTCGGGGTGGTTAGTATTTTACAAGGAAACGCCGGATCTGGTATAAATTTCAGAATTTGCCCTCTCATTCGTAACAGGGGCCCCCATCTCCGCCAACAACTTGTCCCACAGGCCTACATTTCTAATTAACTCTCCTTTCCTCCCCAAAGGCTCCGATGATACTCTCGGCCTCCTTGTAATTAAATCTACCTGGCCCACCTCCTAGGTACAGCCCGTGACGTTTCACTGGAAAAGTATTAACATAGTTGAACCGTTTGTATTTGCTCGATTTAATTAATTGTCTTTTTGTTAATTGTAAAACAAAAGGTTAAAACTGCTGCATTTACAGCATTACCGGGTCGTATCAGTCAGTAGTGTTTCTTCACGGAAGATCTAACGAAAAATTATGGTACTTCTAAACAATGTATTAAATATTTTTCTATTAATTAATATTTATGAAAGGTATTGGTCGAGATAAAAAAGTCAGGGTCACGAGAAGGATTCGAGCCCACGATCTTCGGCTAAATACGCCGCTCCTCTACCACTTGAGCTATTGTGAGTTCGATCCGCTCGGACACTAACTTCCCACCTCAACCTCACCTCTCGAATTTTCCCTCCTTTTTGCTATTTTTCAAATGTCGTGAAATCTATTGGATTCTCGGCGACAAATGAAATGGCCACGGAGAGCGTTCGTGAAGATATACTTTATTTTAACTTATTAAATTCACTAGTGTATGTGGTCCTCTTGACCAATTAACATTTTTCAATTAATTAATATTTATGGATGGTATTGGTCGAGATAAAAAAGTGAGTGTCACGAGCGGGATTCGATCCCACGACCTTCGGCTAAATATGCCGCTGCTCTACCACTTGAGCTATCGTGACCTCGATCCACTCGGACACTAACATCCCATCTCAACCCCACTTTCTGAATTTTCTCTCCTCTTTGCCATGTTTCAAATGTCGTGAAATCTATTGGATTCTCGGCGACAAATGAAATGGCCGTGGAAAGCGTTCGTGAAGAGATACTTTATTTTAACTTATTAAATTTACTAGTGTTTGTGGTCCTCTTGACCAATTAACATTTTTCAATTAATTAATATTTATGGAGGTTATTGGGCGAGATAAAAAAGTCAGTGTCATGAGCGGGATTCGAACCCACGACCTTCAGCTAAATACGCCGCTACTCGACCACTTGAGCTATTATGACCACGTATATATTAACGAAACCTCTCCGTGGCTGTAGATTCTTTCAAATAAAAGTAACACACAAACCTTAATATCCAAATGGAAATGATACGAGAGAAGGTCGGGAGTCAGGTTTGCTATGCACAAATTTTGATCTAGCAAAATCTCTCGGCCCCATACGATCAATTTCCCAAGCGATCGATGGAATAGACCTCTGTGCACAAAAAATGCTTAAGAAGGGTGAATTAAAAGATGGTCAGGTACAGATATTCTTGAAGGCAAAATCTTTAAACTTCGCCACCAACTCTTAGCATGTCTTGGAAACATGGACATATGTACTCCTATTCGAAAAAATTAAATCAATAAACAGACTGAAGAATCTAGCAAAAGTAGGAACAACCCACAAAGACAAAACCGCAAAAAGGCATGCTAAAAGCGGAACTGAACAAATGGAAGAGGAATTTAGGCACGACACACTGGTTAAAGTCACGAAACACAACACAATCAAAGAAAATCATCGACATCTCAACTAAGACTAAAATCGACCATTCTCAACAAAGATTAAGGAAATAACATGAAAGGAAATAATATTCACCCTTTCTTATGTGTGTAACCTTAAAATATGGGAACTGAGACAAAAGGAAAGACGATTCAAATAGAAATCAGCCAACTTGATCACCGGAATATCCCCAACTACCTTAAAGAATAGAATGGTCATTAGATCTTTTAGGCAGAAGTCAATGAAAAGGAGACTGTAGTCACCAATGACCCCGGAAAAGGGAATAAAAGATGCATTTGTGTTGTATTTTATTTCACTTTTTCCATTGTATAACAATTATGGTATACTTTTGTTATCAACTGATGTTCGCATATTTAATTACTAATTTATATTGCTAAATATAACATCATAATTGAGAAAGGGTAAAATTAAAAAAATATATTAGGGAAAAATTAATTAGGAAAAACATTAATGAATAAAACCAGCTAATAATGTAAATAAAAAAAATCTGTCAGTATATTCCTTTTTGATGTAGAACAAAGCAAAGAGAGCAAAACCTGAATTTAAAATTTTACGAATACACGATAATTAACGAATACACGATAATATTAGCGATATTATTAATACACGATAATATTAGCGACAAGCAATATACAGGGTGTTTCTTTTTCAATGCCACACCAACTTTTCGACGAACTGTTACACAAAAAAAATTAAATTATAATGCATCACATTTTTTCCCAACAATCCAAACTAAGTGGTCTAACCAAAAGAATTTGGTTTTAAAATCACAATTATAAGCAATTTAGTATCAATTTTTTTTTCAATCAAGGTTTTTATATTGTCAAAGAACAATTAAATTGGTTGCATTTTTTTCTGTAGTATTTAGATACATTTTGTCATATTTATAATTAGTTTTATAAATTACATTGCTTTTTATATTATTTATATTATTATTTTATATTTCCTTCAATCATCGTACAACTAATAGAGACAGGTGCGGTGGAGTGTATATTTCCATTCACCTTTTGTAGAGCATAGTTCCACTGTTAAACTGTTTTCCGGATTTCATTCATTAAATGCTCTTCATAATCCTGAAGATAAAACACGTCTCTCAGCGTTACAAGTCACTCACACAATTCTCTTAATTATGCTAATAATCATCAGCCTGATATTAGAAATTAATACTCAACAACCGGATTGGTACTAAAAAAAAGTTTGTGAGTAACACACTTTACAAAAAGAGAGTCAACATACTCTTCCCACTTCATTTATCTATATCAGTTTTAGTAAGGATAAAACAAAAATCAACTGTATTTTTAATGTGTGGTGATTAGTGACCGTTAGTCTTTGATTATTTGGAAATCGTGAGATGCGGTCTGATGTGACGTAGGTTTTAGAAAAACAATTTCTTTATCGTGCCAACGTTTCGACATTTATTGAGATCATCTTCAGGGCCTGGGATTTACAGACATTGTTTACATTTAACAAATACATGTAGGATGTGGAAAAACGTGAATTTATACAATGCAAAAAAATATTTTTTATATTCAACCAAAGTATGTGTACTTACTCAAAGTGTTTGTTTACTGCGTAAGTAGAAATACTTTGATTGAATATAAAAAATATTTTTTTTTGCATTGTATAAATTCATATCTCAAATAATCATTATATCCTTAATATTATTGTCCATTTTTACTGTATGTTTATATTTTGAACTATATTTGAAATAAATTAAATACAGAAAAATTTAATATAGTTTAAATTAAATATATTACAGGCTGTAAAGATGGGAAATTACTTCCTTAATAGTTTTACAATTTTGGCCAGGAAAACTCCGTAAATTAGTGATATCTGGTTTATTATTTTTTTGAACATATAAATAATTTAAGTTGGTTTAAGTTGTGTTTAAAATTGACCACCTTCAAATATTATTACGTGATTTTAAATAACTTGCAATAAAATCTAAAGTTTTGTTTAGGTTTAAAAAAAAATTTATCAAATTTTACCTTTTTTTTTACTTTTCACTTCAATAACAGCAGTGCTCGATAAATTGAAAAACTTTAGTGACATGTAGATTAGTTCATTATCCATTTTGTTAAAATTCAATTTTATTGGCCCGCCAAAATTATTTGGTGTACTACGTAACCTTTGATAACATTACTTACTATAGCATTACCTAGTAGTAACCCATCATCACGAATAACATTCCAAAATGGAAAAGTTATTAGATGTAATGAATAGAAGTAATTATTAGTAATAATAATTTTAAAAGGGCGTTTTAACAGCCTTGAAGTTAACCTTTAGCCAGTTTTAAAGGTCTTGACACGCCCTAATTCTCTCAATATTTAGTTATTTTCAACACAAAACTGAAGAAAAATTTAAAAATTGTCTTATTAATTAATAATGTACGATAAACGNTATATATATATATATATGGTACTTATTACTTTAAATCGTCATTATATATAACATAATAGTTTCGTAAGATGTCAATTGTAGCTTTATAATTTTAGTTCAAGATCTTCAGACTACATGAAAACACGGCTAATAAAAAAGCACAAAAAATATTGTTTAATAAGTATATTTGGAATTAAATTTTGATAATTAACTAAAATCAATTGAAATACCACCGAATATTGTCTCGATTTTTCCTTTTTTTGTGTCTTTCAAACCATATTGGACATTCTATTATTTTCAAACGCCCAGTTATACTTAACTTAATTAATTGAAAGTTGATAAAAAATATTTATAAATTGATTAAACTTAATTAATATATCATAATAAAGTAAGGGGGTCCAGCAGTTTTGGTGTTAAAAAGTCACTTAATATTTTTTTATTAAACTAAAATTTGCGTTTGATTTAAGGGTATGCAATTTTGAGAAAAAAAATCAGTTATCCACCGCTTTTCTTCATTCTTGAACCGAAATATATATAAATAATAATTAAACAAATAAATATATATATATATATATATAACATAATAGTTTCGTAAGATGTCAATTGTACCTTTATACTGTTAATTCAAGATCTTCAGACTACGTGAAAACATTGTCATCATAATATATATATATATAAAATGACGATTTAAAGTAATTGCCTCCTGTCAGCTTTCCGCATAAAAAAGGGGTGGAACTTTTAACTGGATTTTGAGGCTTGAGGGGGAGCAGGGAGGTCCTGGAGGATTAGGCACTATTTTTCCCTTCTTGTCTTTTTTTTTAGTGCAAAATATGGAATCGTTTTGGATTAAGATCCATAATGCGGCTCGACTTCCGAGAACTTATTAAAATCCCTCTTCCATATTTTCTCTTCATTTTAGCCGTGCTTGAATAACGGCTCTTTCATTGCCTCCCAATTACAAGAAGATAGAATTAGAAGAACTTCCGGCTGATCCGCTTCGCAATAAATATCCCCGTCCTTTGAACTTCTGCCCTCACCATCTCCGGGCCTCGGTTTCGTCAATTCTTGCGACCCTCTCACCAAACTAAACCATCCAATATCCACTGAAGGGATCCTCTAAAATATAATCCCTCTCAATCTTACACCCCTCGAGTTTTATTGGTTTAATTAGTTGGGAATTAATTAAGTGCTAAATCGGATACCGGCAAATGGAGTTGAATATAGTTTTTCAGACCCGTTTTCAATTTCCACTCATCGAGCTTTTCGCCCTGTTCATTAAAGTTTATTTAACCTGAAAATGCGAATATTGTGTTTTATACTATACTCAACGCTTTGCTTATTACAATTGTACTTCATTTAATAAATTTGCGATAAATATTATTAAAACGTTTTATTTGGTTCCAGCTTTAAAAAAATATATAGATATTAAAAATAGTATAGCCTTTTTAAAACAAGTTTTAAATTTGTTCGATTTTTTTTCTTGTAAATGTAGTTTCAAATAACCAGACGCTGCTTACTAAGCATTCATTATTGACGGTGCTGATAGTTGCATGCCAAGACACGCATGATACACGCGTTGAAAATACTTATGAGGAAAAATGTTCGAAAATCATATAAAGACAGATAGATAATTATAACTATAGAAGTAAATTATATATATAGAGAAAGAGAAAGAAAGAAAGAAAGATATAGAAAGATATATATATCAGGCGATTTTCACGACGAGGTTTGCTTATACATAATGTGTTTGCCATTGAGTGGATAGACTTCTTTTTGAAAAAGTTTAAGTGGTCCTTCTCATCTTTAAATTCAATCCATTACAGTTCCTGGTCCGATTGACCACTTAACTTTCTTCGATTAATGAATTCTTTATGAATGGTATTGGTTGAGATAAAAAAGTCAGTGTCACGAGCGGGATTCAAACCCATGATCTTCGGCTAAATAGGCCGCTGCTCTACCACTTGAGCTATCATGACTTCGATCCGCTTGGACACCAATTTCTCATCTCAACCTCACCTCTCGAATTTTCCCTCCTTTTTGCCATTTTCCAAATGTCGTGTAATCTATTTGATTCTCATCGACAAATGAAATGGCCCCGGAGAGCTATCGTGAAGATATACTTCACTTTAATTATTAAATCCATTGCAGTTCGTGGTCCGATTGACCAATTAATTTTTTTAAATTAATTAATCTTTATGAAAGGTATTGGTTGAGATTAAAAAGATTAAACGACATTGGAAAATGGCAAAAAAAGGGAATATTCGAGAGGTGAGGTTAAGATGGGAAGTTGGTGTCTTAGCGGATCGAAGTCATGATTGCTCAAGAGGTAGAGCAGCGGCGCATCAAGCCGAAAGTCGTGGGTTTGAATCCCGCTCGTGACACTAACTTTTTCATTTCAACCAAAACCTTTTATAAAGTTTATTTAAATTCAATGTTGTGCGCGTTGGAATAAATTACATTTATCCCGTCTTTTCAGCAAAGTCTGACCCGCTAGTGGACTTAAGAAACCTCCAGGCAAACTAACCACATTTTCTTTTTGCTAGAATTTTTCAAGAAAAGGAGGATAAACTCAAGTAACCAAAGGCAGGCAAATAACCTTCACCCTTTTCTACATCATCGAGCTATCACAAATCCCAGCAATTAATTTTTTGCATTTTGTTTTAATTTACTTATCTCAAAATAACTTCAAACTCCCATACACGACTAAAAAGAATAGAACTGAAAGATAATATAAAGTACTCAAATTCGGACGTACGGAATTCAACTCACCGTTCCAACAAACAAAGAAACAAGTCACATCTTTCCAAAATCCTTCGAACCCTAGCCCAAGCCAATTGGCAGTAGACCATCGGCAGATTATTTTGTTTCATATATATTTTAGCCAAAAATTTCAGTTTCATATAGGACAAAAACAAATTATATTTATGTGAGTGTTATGAAAATTAGTTTTTTACTATCTTTCTAAAAATTAAAAAAAAAAGATGGAACATTGTGCTTAACGTTTTCTCTTGAAGTCACACTAATACTTTTATGCGCAAAGTTCCGGTGGTGACACGGCGAACACACCTCTCTAAATTACTTATTGAGCCCTGAGGACCTTGACAGAAGGTCCCCTAAGTTACTTGAATTAGTAAAGGTTTCAAGAGGGCAGCTTTGGGACTTGTCCGACTTGGGTGTGAGCTGAAGGGCTGCCCTCGTTGACGTGTTCACATTCACTCCCAGAGGGAACAATCAGCAATAATGATTCAGCACTACTGTGTTGTACAACTATTAATTTCGTTTGGAATCTGACAATCTACTTGGAAAAAAAGATTATTTTCATAGGTGTGCAACACGTGTATATTTTACAAAACAACTAATTTGTGTTTAAACAAAGGAGACATAGGCGGCAGACTTTAATTATGTTAATGTTGTCAACATAACAGCAGGTAGAGTGTTCGAAGCCAGATTAATGAAAGTTACACCGAGCTGGGAAGTTCAAGGAGAAAACAGGGTGTTGTGGGGTTTCAGAGTAATTAGTATATTGTAACAACAAGGTTTTCCCCTCTAACGGAGAAAATAAATCCCCTCAGAAGACGAGATCGGCAGAATGGTATTTCCATCCAGGATCTGATCGCGTAATTAACTATAAAGCCTCCGGTAATTTATTTAAATGATCAAAGAATCGACTCATGAGGAGAGCAAGAGAGATACTCGGAATGATTATAAACTGTATGATAGAGCGTGTAATTTGTACGATATATTCTGAAGAAAGTTGAGCGAGGGAGTAATTGAGCGAGGAATGTGCCGGCTCTAGCACAATAACGTATACCCTTTGTGGGTTTGACGTGGGCTGACGGTCTGGAAATGATACTCGTTAAAGTCGGTCTGAGCGGTAAAATTAAATAGAAACTTTATTTGGAAGAAAAACGTAGAATAACTATTAAAAATAGAGCCGTTATTGTATGTGGAGGGCTAGGTAAATTGACGACATTTTCTTCTCTTTGGTCGGCAAACAAGTTGGAGCGACTCTTGTGCTTTAATTAGTTTGCCTTCAATCACGCGTGAATATGTTAGGACTTTCATCAGTCAGCATGACTTGCCACTGATAATGGAGTCAGTGTGGTAGTTGACCCTCTTGTAAAAGGGGCTTTTCCCTTTTATGCCGACTTGACAGCCCCTTTGTCGCCGGTAAGTCTAAAGGATGACTTTTACACGAAAGAAACTTGTATGTCAACTAAATAATTTTATTCATTCTTTTGAAAATAAAAAACTTGAAAATTTGATTACGAAATAAAAAAATAGGATAAATATTTATTGTAATTTCGTTTTGACAAAAAAATGAAACGTTACACTGTCCCAGTCATGTGAATAAAATGTAATTCGGGGTTTGTGTATTATCCTTTATAGATTCCAATGTTTATGCAATGTTGGAATTAATTAAACTTGCAATTTATTTGCAGATTAGATCTCTATTGCAATTATATCATACAATTATTACCGGAGAAACTGGATAATTTATTTTCTGCAGGTTTTTTTTAAATTGTATGCAAGCAAAGTAAATTTTTAAACAGTTTTAAAAAACATATAAAAACTAACTAATCGCTAGTTGGTTTAGATATTAATGTAGCCTATTAATGCAGACAGATATATCGAGACAGCAAGGATAGGCAGGACGAAATAATAACGACCGTCTTACAGGTTCTTAATCTAGCTACCCAGACACATAAATCTAACTGTTTTAGTTATATACCTTACCAGAAAAATTTCAAAGTCGGTTATGTCCCTAAGAGAAGTTTTCAGTGAAAATGAATGAATATGATTCAGTGGGTAGGAGTGTTGTAACAAGACTTCTTCAAGTGGCTCAAACGATTCAATTAGCATAAGATATTTGTGCAATCTTATGGTATGTTAAAAAAATGATACTAAGAAGCGGGGTTTGCGATCCACAGGCACTGCAGCCTTCTGGCTTATTGTACCTTCCTAGTTCCTTAGTTCAGTGCAATAGACTCAATCCTTCTCCTTGGAAGTATCAGGTCATTGACTGTCGCTGCTGTAATTTGATTACCTAAGTTTTTTCCGTACTCCATTGAGCTGTTGCTTCGCATTCGAAGATAATAACCTACATAATCTGCAAATGGGATCATCGTTGTATATACCCATGTTGTGTAGATTTTTTCTCAGATGCCAGTGACCGGTTAGCAGTCCTACCACTTCTCTGAGTTTGGCCCTCTCCAATTGCAGCAATGCTTTTGCTAGTCTTGCTGAGGGTTGTTTCACCATAAGTTTTCTATGTCTAGCACTCCTAGAGTTTATTCACTTCTTCTTTTGTTTTGTTTGGATCCATTCTGTGATGGAGGATTCTATATTTGTTTTAGTTATCCCAAGTATAGTTTCAGGGCCTATGTATGGTCTTGCCGATCCTCCTCAGGCCAGACTGTCTGCTTTGTCCAAGATATCATCAAGTTGGTGTGTTTCCCCAGGTTTTAGAGATTTTGGATACATTCACTAACTAATTTTCATGTGATTCATTTACATCCTAATGGCTGCTTGGCTACCAGATCTTATGAGGATTTTTTTGCCAGTGTAACCTCCTTTAAGTTTTTCCAGGGCAGAAGCATTGATGGCATGTATTTCTGCTTGAAAGACCGAAGTGTACTTTTTTTTTTTATCGTGGATACCAGGGACTAGAGACGTTCCCTCCTGAGCACTGCTGGTGAGCTGTACAGCTTATTGTACTTTATCCCTGGCTCCATATTTTGGGGGGAGGGCTCGCAACACAAATGTGAACTTGAGCCCCCGTTGTACCGGTGTTCTTCCATCGAAGAAACTCATTTCTGAAGGGGTTGGGACCAAATTCAGGGTCGCTGAGATCCGATCCAGCCCCTTTCATTGATGAGTGCCGTGTCAATTTCTTTCAATTGCGGCCATCGTTCCACTTGGGTGTCAGAAAAAGTCCAGAGGTGACGGTGGGGATCGAACCCACGACCGGGGGATCTACTAGCCGAGAGTCTGACGTCTTAAACACTTGGCTACCGCGGCCCCTTTTAATGAGTTTGATTGCTCATATTTGTGTGCAATTTTGACTTAACAAATTAGAAAATATATATTTTTTTTTATAACGATAACTAAGACTTATGTTTTAAATGGTAGTTTTTACTCAATTTGGAGTCTGTGAGTAATGACAATGTCCTGCCAGGATGGCCCGTTTTACTCAGACTTGTTAACGACAACGAGACATTTAGTTAGTTTCTGATCGGGATTGTACAATTCTGTTTGAATTGTATTTTATCGGGGGAAAAAACTTCTTTTTAAAAGACTTTGTTTTTTCGAATCACAATGGATCATCAATCGGTGGTAAGCTCTACTACGAGAGAAGGTATTTCTGTCCAATGTTTCCTTTCAGTCTTTCTACCCTTTCCTGGCCCTGGATTCTTCTACGGAGCTGAGAGGAAGCGTAAATTTCAGCCTTTTTTAAATGTATTTCTTTTAATTTTCCATACAGTCCGTTAAATATCAATAAGTACACTTTAAGGCTGATGAAACATCCTATTGACAAGTGGAAAGATAAATATGTATAATAAACACCCATTGTATTATATTAACGTTGTGGGAAAGGAAATCACAGGAGCACGGTTAACCAGGCCATTTGGTAAACTTATGTGACACAAAGTTATATAGCAGTGTTAACGGGAATTTATTCGGATTAAAGTTGGCTGGTGTCTCTGGTGGCGTCGCCTTCTCAAACCCGGATGCTCCACTTAGGAGGATAAAGTTCCAATACTGTTCCAGCTAAGGGTTGTTTCCTGTTGTGCATCGGTACGCAGCATGTAATTTGGTTTATGCGTCCAACTTGACAATTAGCGAACGGTGCAGGAAAGGAGATTATGTGTTTGGAACGTTCTAACTACGGATATGACTGTTTGAAATTGAGTTGGGACCATGGCACTTTCCGACAATATTAAGATATTAAACTCCCTAATAAAAGCTTACATTAATCATGATCGATGAGTAATAAAAACATCAAAATTGTTTGGTGATTAATTTAAACAATAAACAAATGAGGCGTTTAGTATCAAAACCAGCTCAATCCATACATTTTCAAAATATTTTTTTTTTTGCTAGGGCTTTGTCTATACTATCAGGCTAGAAAGCGAATAGGAATGAAACCAGCACATTCCGGTCGAAAAACCGTGTCAAAAATCGGTTTTATTTCAAACAAAGCTCAACCCATGTGTCCACTGAATGTCCCCCAGCTACCCATGCTTATTGTAGAATGTGTAAGCTGTGCCTAGACGAAGACGAAGCTGACGAACCAAAAATGATCAGCTCGTTCATCCGAAAAATTTTCCGAATGAAATTTAAATAGGTTTTGGTAGCCCCAATACTGACATATGTTCTACACGTTGTCGCCAACCGAACGGATTAATCGAACTAACGATTCAGCTAAAAGCGTTGTTTAATCTCTGAACAAACTGTCCATAAAATAAAATCCCGAGCATTTTACACTGTTTTCAAGGAAAGGCATCATGTTCTTACCTTATCGATTATTGCAAGAAAAATCTATTTTTGCTTTGCGACAGACGGCATACTAAAGAAAATCTTACTTACTTATCACTACTAAAATACTTATCACTACTCAAGACAGCAGTGCAAGCATAACATGACTCTTGCTGTAGACCACTCAAAAGAAGAAAGCAAGCTCCTCGCAATGGATCCATTAAATATAAATACGGAGTGAGGAACTACAATCGAAGAGAAAATAATTCAAAAGAAACGAGCAAATGTGTTATCAGTGTGAATCCCGATAAAAATGCATATAATGAGAATTTTACTATTTTTATTTTTTACTAACTTTATAATAATAATTATATAGAGATCGTATGATGTAGGTTTAGAAAAACATTTTGTTTATAATGCCAACGTTTCGATCTTTATTGAGATCATCTTCAGGGCCTGGGATTTATAAACATTGTTTAATTTATAGAAAAACATGTAAGATGTGAAAATGAATTTATACATTGATGCACACAATATAGAAATTTTGGGTTTACTCAAAGTATTTGTACTTTCTCAACGCGTATGTTTTCTGTGTAGATATGTCAAGGTTGTGTTCAATTTGAGGGGCGTCGGTGGCCGCAATGGTTTAGGCATTGAAACGGCGCTCATCACTGTAAGGTTTATATAACATCTGATGTTGCGAATCCTCAAAAAAAAAAAAAAAAAAAAAAAGCCCATTTTTATATAAGATAGTATTACCCCCATGCACATCTATGCCATGCTACGCTACTCTACTCTACGCTATCCCCACTGTCCAGATTTTCATCGGGTCGCATCGAGTACAGTCGAAGACAAAAGAACCGGACACTCATATTTTTATTCAAACTACATGTATTATTGCCGCTATATTAATTTCAACATACTTATAAACCAAATTAACCGAGATCAAAAATTCAATAGTTTTTATTTTTTTAAATTAATTTTAATGGTTTGGTAGAAAATTGATCAAAACTCAGGAATATCATTTTTTGATACAATGAATTTAATTAACAACTTATTCGTGGTTTTGCTCATAAAATTTAACTAACAATTTATTTCATGGTTTTGCTCATAAAATTTAACTAAGAATTTATTTCTTGGTTTTGCTCATAAAATTTAACTAACAATTTATTTCATGGTTTTGCTCATACAATTACACCATTTTCGTCGAGTAGCTTCAGAACAGGCCACCCATATTTTTTGTAGTTTAATTCAAACTAAGTACATGTAATTTTGTCGTTATATTAGTTACAACATTATTATTTTAATATAAACCAAGTTAATCGAGATCAAAATTTCATTAGATTTTATTTAAAAAAATTAATTTCAATTGTTTGGTAGAAAATTGATCAAAACAACGGAATATCATTTTTTGATATAATGAATTTCTCTCTCTCCCTCCATGTAGTGCGTAAATCGCAAATTATAAAAAAACAAAGCTAAATAAGAAAAAAGTCTTCATAAGTGTAAAAATACAGAATATCCTTTTTTATAATTTTCAATTAAACATTTCCAAGCTAATTTATCGATCAATGCAAATGAACAATTAGCGACCGACCATTTAAAAAAGAGCTATTTGAATATCCCTTTTCTCCCGGGAGATAAATGAGACACTTTTATATCAATTATGCCGGAGTCGGGATCGAGATCGAAGAGAGAAAATTCGTGCTTTTTTCGCCTCAAGCCAACCTATAAATAATTAACACAGGTTTTCCGCCAGACGATATTATGATAGGAAAATCACTGATTTTTGGCGGGTGGCTTTGTTTTTTTTTTTATTACTATTACATTTACTTTCAATTTTAGTTTAAATAATAAATTCAAGTTTGAAATATTGAATACAAAATCAAGCTGATATGAGAGGTATTTAAGAATGATATTAAATTTATTTATCTTGTTTTATGTGAGCTTTCCGTTTAATTATTTTTAGAACAAGATCGATAATTAATACGTGATATATTGTCCATTTTGATTGATGGCTTCGTATTATATTTCAGTCATTACCCTATCCTCGTAAAAGCTTAATCACCTCTGATAGAAAATTCAGGTTTTTCCATCAAACCAAAGCATATTTGATCATTATTTAAATAATTAACCAACGAAAAATTGTCTATAGTTTGATATAAACAACAAAGTACTAGTGTCTGGTTTTTGTCTTTGAGTATAAATAAACCTAAAATAGTTATAATGTTGATATTTTAATTAAGTTATAAAAAACTTGATGAAAAATTTGCATAAATTCAATTAATCAATCTTTGTGTAAGGTATTGATTGAAATAAAAAAGCTAGTGTCATGAGTGGGATTCGAACCCACGACCTTCGGTTAAATATGCCGTTATTCTATCACTTGAGCTATCGTCACTTCGAACCACTCGGACACCAACTTCCCATCCTAACTTCGCTTCTCGAATTTTCCCTCCTTTTTGCCATTTTTCAATTGTCGTGTAATCGGATGGGATTCTCGGCGACAAATGAAATGGCCACGGAGAGCGTTCGTAAAGATATACTTTATCTTAACTTATTAAATTCACTAGTGTATGTGGTCCTCTTGACCAATTAACATTTTTCAATTAATTAATATTTATGAAAGGTATTGGTCGAGATAAAAAAGTCAGCGTCATGAGCGGTATTCGAACCCACGACCTTCGGGTAAATACGCCGCTATTCTACCACTTGAGCTATCTTGACCTCGATCCACTCGGACATTAACATCCCATCTCAACCCCACTTTTTGAATTTTCCCTCCTTTTTGCCATTTTTCAAATGTCGTATAATCTATTTGATTCTCGGCGACAAATGAAATGGCCACGGAGAGCTGTCACTAGCTTTTTTATTTCAACCAATACATGAACAACATGAAGATGAATTAATTGAAAGTAGTTATTTGGTCAATTGGACCACGAATTTACGTAATGTTTGAATAAATTATAATTTAATAATTTATATTTGGATTATTGAACTTGGGGATTGACAATTTGAAATAATTTATTATTGTAGTAAATAAGCATGATAAATATAGTAACAAGCATTATACATTTTTACTTTTTATAAGTTTACCTAAGGGAGAAGAATTTTCTTTCCCCTTCTGTAGTAGTACGTTCTACAAAGCTAAATATCATTACCATGAAGCCTTTTTCTCTTGAAAAAGAGCATTACATATTTTACGCCGGTCTTTTCCCTTCTCTCTCCCTGATGGGACGTTCATCGAAAGGGTTGGGTAGGTGGTTGAGGGTATTTCCCAAAATTGAAAAATCCTCCCGATTTAATGTGACCCTTATAAAAAGCGGTCGGGGGCAGAAGGCGTATTCGTCCAATTCTTTCTAAATAATCAATCCATTTGAACCAAATAAGCACTTATCTCGATGGCAATTCACATGGGACAAAATCGGACCTGGATCCTCTCGATTGTTCGACATTCAGATTACGAACCCGCGCTGAAACAAGGATTCGACTGAATATTATTCGGCCTTGTTTCCTCATTCAAACCTTCCACTTAGAAACGTGAAGTTATCGGTAAAATACGTTTTACCATGATCACTAACCATTTTCTCGTTAGTTTTTATTCTCTACCCAACATATCGCAAATTAAATAAGAAAAATATATGTCTGAAAGTCAATAAAGGTAAAATTTTCTATAATTAAGGAAAAACATACAAAACATAACATACCACACTTGGCAAAGCATACGTTCTAAAGACAAAATTAGAAAAGTAGAAGTGGTGCATACTCTTTTCTTTAGAATTTGAAAACCAACTGTCCTCAAAAGAAACATAAATTTTAAAATAAAGTGCATTTTTGGAAACGTAATTAAAAAATAGGCTTCTATTGTTAAATAAACATCTCTTCCAATTCATTTGGTTAGAACAATTTTAATAGTATTCCTCTGTTTGTTCAACACCTCAAAAAAGCAATCTATTGAGTTTTTGACATCAATAATTGCATCAGTTGTAAAAATACCTAAAAAACATTCCATTGTTTCCAATCGATATTAAAAGTTGAGGTCAAAATAATTATTGTTTACCGAATTTACGGAAATATAAAAAAAAAGTTATTATTTTCACGTTTTAGCCTACATTTAATATTTAATTTCGTTTTTAAATTATAGTCACAACTCTAACATTATAAAAATTATCTACGTAATCGAAGATTACAATATTTGTTTCCATAATAATTAATTTCTTTGCTTAGTTTAAACATCACATAAAGTGAAACCAAAAAACATATATTAAGTATTGTTTGGAGATCGTGAGATGCGGTCTGGTGTGACGTAGGTTTAGAAAAACATTTTCTTTATCGTGTGAACGTTTCGATCTTTAGTGAGAACATCTTCAGGGCCTGGTATTTATGAACAATGTTTAAATTATACAAATACATGTGCTCAATCAAAATATTTGTTTTGTGTTGTGAGTACAAATACTTTGAGTCTAAAATTTCTATCATTGTATAAATTCATTTTTTTCACATCACACCTGTATTTGTATAATTTAAACAGAAGACAGGTTTAGAAAAACATTTTCTTTGTAGCGCCAACGTTTTGAACTTTATTTAATTCATCTTCAGGTCTCAAAGTGTTTGTATTCTGTGAAAATGTGTGCACTCTCAACACGACACACAGTAATGACACATCTACACAAAAAACGAACACTTTGAGCCCTGAAGAAGATCTCAATAAAGATGGAAACGTTTACACGATAAAGAAAATGTTGTGTTCAGGACATGTTCTTGAACAGAGAATACGCTCTAGCTGTGTTCTTCGACCTCGAGAAGACGTATAACACGACATAGAGATAAGCGATGTTTCGGTTCAATTCGGTCGACCAAAGTGTGCTTGGAGCGTGGAAAGTAATGAGCGCCACGGTATATTTGAGAAAGAATAAATACTGAAATCCGGGAAAAAATTAAAATTGAAAGAGAAAAACTAAACGAACGGAGACTCGAACCGCCAATTTTGAGTACCAACGCGGCGATCATAGCTACTCAGCCACAGGCGCCAGCTAATTAAGCCTAGACGTTTTCAATTGGCTCTCCTCATCTCGATTAAAATCGCGTTGCATTTTTCTTGGGGACGGTAAACTTTACCGCTGACGGCATCCTTCCATCGATAAGGAAGATGCTCTTTGTGGACAAAATCTACTTCTACAATTAAGCATTTGGCGGAGTTCGGCGATAGAGTGCTGTCTGCGATAAACAAAGTGGCCGCGAGAGCCGAGGAAACGGTTTGCATTTTCCACATCGAAAACGGTGTATGACCCCTTTTTAGAATGAGAAGGGTCCATAGCCCCCTCAACTCTGCTCGAAGAGCAAACCAGTGTTAAGAGAGCAGTTGCTTGACCTCATTTGATGAGAAGAGTTGATGGCAGCCGTACATCGACGCTGTCGAGGTCAAGAACAGGATAATGTGCACTGTTAAGATTTGAGATTGCTGTTCGCTTTATACGATGAGCGAACAGAGAAACCATATTAAAATTGTTTGAATCGCTGCTTTTTCGTGCATCATCTATGGATGTATTCTTTATTTTGAAAAACACGCCTGATAAAGCTTGAAAGCCTTTACTATCAGGGTCTTAGAACGATCTCAGGCGTTCAGGACGGGCATCTTGGCCAGTATGAGCTGCGAGACGGGATTCTTGCCTTCCGAACACCCGAGAGACCAACTAACCGTCAGGTACGCGGATGCGTCGGCCAGGCCGAGGCATCCCCTTGCAAGGATGATCCTCGAGTGCCTGTACAGAGCCGACAGGCTTTGCTAGCGGACGCGGCTGCTCTGGATTCGCCTCGGTGGGGCCGGACTGTCGCTGGATCGGTGATTCGGCTGGGCGACCACTGACACCCCCTGAACATTTCCGGTTATACTCGTTCACGAAAAATATGGTAAGGTTGCCCAAGTCGTGTCACACGTCAAAATTTTATGTGGCATTTACACATGGATTTTAGAAATCTATCGTAAATATTGAAATAATTAATCTGTTACCGAGCGATGTAGCGTAGGCTATTTTTTTTCTTTTTTGACATCAAACAAAACTATTATTTCTTTGTTTCAGTTTTTTCGATTTAATGTCAGTTTTTAATTAAATGTATGATCCCATTCCGTTAACCTCGCAGAAAACAAAGTCGTTGTTGCATTCCGTCCAAACCATAAATTTTAATTACATATATATTATATGCTTATTTTCTTTCAAATCAAATCGTACTAAACGGGTATTATCAATTACCCAAAAGACTGCAACTGAAAAAATTGGACAATTTCACAAAGCCACAAAAATAGCTTTCCCAATGAAAAATTCTCATAATAAAAATTTGACAAATTCGTAGGAATAAGTCGAAAATCCTATTTGCAGGATGTTCCTTTGATAGGGTAAATAATACGGAAATTTATAAAACAAAATTTTGCTCGGAGTTTTACTTTATTTTTCCGAGTTGCCTATTTCAAAAACTCAATTAAAAAATACAACATTTCAAAATATTCCCCTCAATTTCAATTAATTATTCTTTTTATGTAAAGTCTTGGTTGAAATGAAAAAGATAGTGACACGAGCGGGATTCGAACCCACGACCTTCGGCTCAATACGCCGATGCTCTAACTACTTCAACTATCGTGACATCGATTCACTCAAACACTCCCCACCTCAACCTACATTTTTGTATTTTCATATAACATAATACATTAGTTTTTATTACATTTTTAATATCACATAACATAACGCCGCAAATAAAAAATAAATTTAATTGTCTATTCTTCTATTTTTCAGACATTTTCAGCACTGTTTAAAGATTTTTTAAGCCTAATTCTGATATAAGGAAAATCCGTTTTGAATGTAAAACCTTTGAAAAAAGACGGGGTTTCATTATGTTATTACAAACCTTTGTTCTCTCAGAGCGATTTATTCTACAAACTTGATACATTATTCATGCCTTATTATCTCTTTTTTTTCCAAAAAGAATTTTTTGTAAGTTAATTTTTTCAACGGCTACTGTATACCCGGCTATTCAACGTTAATACAATTTAATGTTTCGTTGCTGATTGAAAATTAGAGTAATATTTGTCCCTTTCTAAATTTAGATATATATACATTCCCAAAATTATATGCTTGATTTTTTGTTAAACTCTTCCTATAACTGTAAGTAAGCACGATTTGTTTTATCGATTAAAAAAAATTTACGTTTATATGTAACAAGTTACACTTCCCTAACTGAAAAATTGATTTTAGACTAAAATAGAGTTTATTATACCAATGACTTCACCGGTTGTCTGATAGATTACTTAAACGATACCCTTTATAAACTACATAACGATTCACAGGGCATACCAAATTTGATAGAAATGTTAATGTTCGGACTGTGAAAGGTGTGAGAATGACAAAATCACTCACTCTCTCTCTCTCTCTCTCTCTCTCTCTCTCTCTCTCTCTCTCTCTCTCTCTCTCTTTCTCTATCTATCTATCTATCGATCTATCTATCTCTATATCTATCTATCTCTCTCTCCTCTCGCTCTCTTCCAGTTGATTAACTTTTTTTTATCTATCTACTTTTCTACTTCTTTATCTAGCTCTCTATTTTTCTCTCTATTCCTTTATATATCTACCTATCTATTTATTTTTATATCTATCTATTTCATTACCACTTATACTGATCGTTTTTTTTATTTATACACTTTATTATATTAACATTTATCTACCAATCTATTTATCTATTTATTTAATTATTTATATCTCTTTGCCATTATATTTAACTGTCTATTTTTATTCTTATTTTTATTTATATTTTTACTTATATATTTATTCCCGCAACTATTTTCCTTTCTATGTCTTTATACCTCCTTCCTATTTATCTGTATTGCTTTCCAATATACATATCTGTATGTATTATCTTTTCTATCGATTAACTTAATTTTTTATTTAGTGATTTAATTATTTATTTACCAATCAATCTCTTTGTGTACCTTTATCTATGTATCTATATGCCTTTCTTTGTCTTTAGCTATCAATCTTTTTACGTATCTTTTAATCTGTTTAATATTTAATGTGAATGAAAAATCTATTAATCTCCCTATATACATATATATCTATCAAATTTTATCTTTTTTATCGACAACTTTTCTGTATTAATTTACCAATCTAGCTCTTTTTAAACCTTTTTATCTATGTATATTCGGCTATTAGTGTTACAAACTTTGCCAGTAGATTCTACATTCAAAATGGAATCAAAAACTCCTAATTAACTATGAAGAAAACCGAGGTTGACGGATTGGTACGGTGGAAAGATTAATATTATTAAAAAATAAAAAACTTAAGTAAATTTTGAATGAATGAACTAAAAACGATTTGAATCTTATAACTTTATTATTCCGGGGAATAATAATACAATAATCTTTTAATTAAAATTGGAGTCGTGCTGGTAAATAAATAAGCAATTGCACTATTTCGATTTCTAACCCAAATTAAAAAATGTTTAATAAATTCATTCAAAATTTCCTTAAGTTTTTTCATTTTTTATTAATATTAATCTTTCCACCTTACCAGTCTATCTACCACGGTTTTCTCCTTTCCGTCATCCATTTCTTCATCTTTGAAAAAAGTAAATAAAGGCAATTACACGACTAAAGAGGATATTCTTACGTAGGTTTTCTGAAATTTTCTGGTCTCTAAGTTTGGAAATCACTACAGTAAGTTTTTCAACTTTAAAAAAAGAATTAATGTTCTGGCTACTAAAACGAACTTATTTCGCCAAAGTTTACAACTTTAGAATTAGTCACATCTTATTAAAAATTTCATATAATTTTCAATGATGTCAACAGATTTGTCCAAAACCTTTTAGTTTTGGTGTTATCATTGTTTATTTGAAGCAATGTGTGAAATCATAAAAAACCAGAAAAAGGTGAATAACTATGAAACTGTTGAGATTCGGATCGTAGTTAATTAGGATTTTTGGTTTCATTTTAAATGGAGAATCAACTGTCAATGTTTGTACCACGAATAGCCGAACTCCTTACTACAACTTTTTCTGTATATCTATATTTTCTGTTTATTTATTCCTATATCAATCTACATATATTGGTATTTCTGTATCTATCTAAATTAACATCTATTTATCTATCTATTTTTTATATTTGATATACATCTTTCTATCAACTACCCCTATATATAAATCTCTTTATCTATCTCTATTTGTACATCTTTCTACCTATTACTATTCTCTCTGACAAACACACATGGTATACTGTTGGTTGATGTTCCTGATTTCCACGCTAGCATTGTAATAAGGATAAATATAAATTCACTAGTTTTCGTGGTCCACTTGACCAATTAATATCTTTCAATTAATTAAGGTTTTTACTTGAGATAAAAAAGTCAGTGTCACGAGCGGGATTCGAACCCACGATCTTCGGCTAGATACGTCGCTACTCTACCACTTGAGCTATCGTGACCTCGATCCACTCGGACACTAACTTCCCATCTCAACCCCACCTTTTTTTAATTTTCCCTCCGTTTTTCAAAAACTAGTAAATTTAATCAGTTAAAATAAAGTATCCCTTCACTAACGCTCTCCGTGGCCATTTCATTTGTCGCCGAGAATCAAATAGATTACACGACATTAGAAAAATGGCAAAAAGGTGGGAAAATTTAAAAAAATGGGGTTCAGATGGGAAGTTAGTGTCCGAGTGAATCGAAGTCACCATAGCTCAAGTGGTACAGGAGCGGCGTATCTAGCCGAAGATCGCGGGTTCGAATCCCGCTCGTGACACTGACTTTTTTATCGCAACTAAAAACCTTAATTGATCGAAAGATATTAATTGGTCAAGCCGACAAGGAAACTAGTGAATTTAATCAATTTAAATGACGTATACCTTCACTAAAGCTGTCCGTGGCCATATCATTTGTCGCCGAGAATCAAAAAGATTACACGATATTTGAAAAATGGCAAAAAGGAGGGAAAATTGAAAGGTGGGGTTGAGATGGGAAGTTAGTGTCCGTGTGGATCGAGGTCACGCTAGCTGAAGTGGTAGAGGAGCGGCGTATCTAGCGGAAGATTGTGGGTTCGAATCCCGCTCGTGACACTGACTTTTTATCTCAACTAAAAACCTTAATTAACTGCAAAACTTTTATTAATTTTTTCAACTTTCTTGAGACTCATGTCTATCCGTAGGATTCGTGTACAGGAAACAATCAGCGATCAATGTTTGCCATCCGTTTCAATCGCACACGATTGTGGCGTGTGTATCTACGAGCGGGAAATTCTAAAAGTAGCATTCACATTTGATTAAAGTTCGGAGGCGGGCCTCCTAGAAGTTTCGAGTTTCAAGTTTTCAATTACCGCCCTAGTACAATGGAGAAACTTGGCCCGGGCTGTCTCGCTTTCGTCAGTCGTGTATTAAAAACAAGAGCCTACGATGAATCCGGGCGTCAACCGGGTCGCAATAAAGCCTTGTTCTTAACGTATTCACAAGCTCGGATTGAACCTTTCATCAAGGAACTACTTCCCGGCGTTTCTCAAACACAACCTTGCCCCGCCCCATTCAGCAGAGCGAAACGTATGAATATGAATTATTGGGGCTTTCATGCTTATACATTAATGCAATAGAAAACAGCCCCTACGCTCTCTTAAATAATTAATATGTCTCATTAATAACGCCCTGTCCAGACAAAATAAATCAAAATAGAGTAATGCCTTCCTTATTCTTAGGATTAGCAGTCTTTTAAATAATTTCATATGTTTGTTTCTCGGAATAGAAATGAGAGTATAACCTAGATCACAATCATTCTAATAATCAATTCCATCCTGTTCGCTCTCCCATCTCGACCGTTTGGGGTAAACATGACTTTGATACAATTTGATCCAAAGTCATATTTGGGACGTGTGGAGACTCGTAAATATTTGTTTGCGTGGTCTTGTATTTCGGAAAATAACAAATAGACCATTTCCCAAACCTCGCAATCATATATGTTGTCAATATGCGATTCTTCACAATAACAATGCAATAGGGTTTACTAGAAAAAACAACTCATATTTTATCCTGATCTACCTTACATGTTTCACATTATAGAACAATTGTAATATATGGAAATGTGATTTCGAGATGGAATGAAGATTTGAATCATATAAAAGGGAAAGCATGTTGGCATTTGTTGTTCATGCATTTTAAGGTTGTTACATATATCAGTCTATTCGGTTTTTTTAACTAAAAAAAAAAAAGTAAATAGTAAGCAGGATCATACTAAGATATTATTGACGTTAGATTTATAGAAAGTTGCAAAATCGAAAATATGTATAAAAATGATCGGTGGTTTCTTTTTTTTACATATGATGGATTTGGATAGATTTTTTTAAATCACTTAATTTTATGTAAATTCTTGTGGCCATTGACAAGATTGTACGGACACGTTTCTAATATTTTGACATCACCAAAAAAGCCATCATTAAAATATTTCCTAGTTATTCGGAAATCGTGAGATGCGGTCTGGTGTGATGTAGGTTTCAGAAAAACATTTTCTTTATCGTGCCAACGTTTCGATCTTTATTGAGATCTTCTTCAGGGCTCAAAGTGTTTGTTTTCGGTTTGTGTCATTCTTGCGTGTCTCCCTGAAGATGATCTCAATAAAGATCGAAACGTTGGCACGATAAAGAAAATGTTTTTCTGAAACCTACATCACACCAGAACGCATCTCACGAATACCGAATAATTATCGACAAACGGTCACTAATAATTATAATACACTATATATCAGTCACTAAACTAATAATGGACTTTACCCCCATTACTCTCCAAACACCCACTTTGTTGAATTAATCTAATCGAGGATCGATCGAGTACTCAATATTCCGCCATCTCTCTCACTTCACATTCACACACATTCAAATACATTCACACTCTAGCGAAAAGCTCAACACACGTATGAATTTAAAACTTTCATCGCTATATACAACAAAACAACCGTTTCCTCCAAAATTAAAACAATAAGAAAAATTCCTACAAGCTCCCTATATGAAACCAAGGAATGGCACTGCACTTTTAAGTGGGTCATGTCGAACAATCGTTCTCTACATGCCGGATGTGGGCTTTGGCACAAAAGTGTCCTTGTGACAATCTCGCATGGCACTTAATTGGATGAAGCTGACCCTTCTTCTACGAGACAGATTCTCAGGTCTGAGGAGGTCATCGCATCTATTACAGTGCTCCTGATAAGTGAGAGCATCTCTCCCGGTCCGATCTAAAAAACGTCTAAACTGATTTTGTTGAATTCAGCTTCATTTTCTCACTTATAATAATCACAAAATGATAATAATAATAAAATAAAATAAATGTAAAAAATAATAATTGTTAATATAGAACATATAACGAAACTTTCGAACGATTATATTACGTGGCCATTGGATAACATCCAGAAAAGGTATGAATTTTTAAATCGAAAACCCGACAGGGGCCAGAAAATATACCTCTTCACAAAAAAAATTTTTTTGGGTTACTTAAAACGTTTTTCGTTTTCGTAACGTTTAATATTCCAGACCTGACTTAATAAAATCGTTCCTATTTTTTAACCCAGCTTAAACTAATAAAACAACTGATATTATCATAAGTAACAACCTTAAACACATACACAACAAGGCAGAAAACAATATTTTAAAAATTATGTAAATTGCTTAATTTTTTTCCTCGGATCCTAAGAACCATGGACAAGAAAGCTCGGACATTTGCCTTATATCTTTTAACCTAGTATCACAAAAAAGACGAAATTAAAAATGATCCTATCCGTAAGCACCACTTGTTAGCTCTCATTATCCCTTGCACAGCAAAATATAACCATCTGATAATAAAATATAAAAGGAAGTAAATTTTGGTTAGAATAATAAATCTAGCATTCGAAAAAAAGTCCCTTCGGGTCGGTTTTCACAACTCACTTTAGGTCTCAAATACATTACATTAAGGGCTTGTTCCCAACCCTCCGAACAACCGGCTGATAAGGTAAATGGAAAAGACCTCCGTTATTGGAAATGAACCGATACCTAGTATTTACATTTGTCCCCTTCACGTTTAACCCTCCGTTCCCGGTTAAAACACAAATCCACAATGTTGGCGAATGTAAAAAGTCCCAGTCCAAATTGGTGATTAATGGAATGGAGACATCTCCTGGGAGAGCGGTATATCTCTTATACTGAGAAACTTCTGTTTCTCTTTAGCCCCGACGTTAAAATGTACCTCGAACTTTATGATACTGGCTGTTTGGTTCGGCAAACTTCTTCGCCTGCTCTCTCGTACTTTTCTCACCGCCTTGGGGCCATAATTTCAAAGGTTATAAAACACTGTCATCACCCCTTTATTATAATTCACTCCGCACCTCGTTGACATTTGCTGGAAAACTTGCCAAAAATGGCGTATTTAGTGATACTTTGAATCAGAACCAAATCAACGACAAATTATAGTTGAGTAAAGACAACATATTTCTTGAGTGTAAGTTGGTTGTGTGTAGTAGTGTACAGGGTGGTCTAGCATAAACCAGAAAATAATTGGGTTATAGTAAATCCTAAGTTGAGCCAAATGCAACCAACCGAACAATTCTATCTCAATCGCGTCGAAGTTATGAATTTTCCATTAATTAAGGTTTTTAGTTGAGATAAAAAAGTCAATGTCACGAGCGGGATTCGAACCCACGATCTTTGGCTATATACGCCGCTGCTCTACCACTTGAGCTATCGTGACCTCGATCCACTCGGACACTAACTTCCCATTTCAACCCCACCTTTGAATTTTCCCTCCGATTGGGGTTGAGATGACGTTAGTGTCCGAGTGGATCGAGGTCACGATAGCTCAAGAGGTAGAGCAGCGGCGTATCTAGCCGAAGATCGTGGGTTCGAATCCCGCTCGTGGCACTGACTTTTTTATCTCAACAAAACCTTAATTAATTGGAAAATATCAATTGGTCAAGCGGACCACGAAACTAGGAAGTAATGAATTTTTATGTGTTTCTTCGAAAAATCCCGAACTTAAGCCTATTGGCATTTTTTCTAGATAGAGAGCATCAATTCTGATTTTAACTACATTTTTGAATACTGAATTAAATTTCGTATAAAAAGAAATTATTTTTAATTTTGTCCAATAAATGAATTATGTGAGATAAGGATAGATATTAAGGGAGCCCGATTTTTCAATTCCGAACTAAAACGGCTTTAATAACGTTCCCGTTGAATAAATGAGAAAACGATGCAGCGCATGCATTAGAAACCCCGGAAGGCATTCTGAACATTTGTTTAGAGTCTCTTCTTTTTTTGGTATTTTATTTGATAATAAAGAGATTTTATTTCATAATCTTTCATATTTCATTTATGTATTTTTTTAATTCTGCATCATCAACAACGTAGTTTAAAATTTTCGAAATCGCACCGTTTACGCCTCTTCTGTATGCTTTTACAGTTGAATGCTTGACGTTTATGGCTCTTCGAGTACACCATAAGAAACCTTATTAAACGAAGAGGTTTTTATGATGTGTGTATTGAAAACAGGTTTTGGGTTCCAAACGTGTCTCTGTTTTTGAATTTCATCATGTTGGGTTGAACTAATAAACATACATCTTTGTTTGATAAGATTAAAAATAGCTCTTTCTTATAAGAAATTTAACGCAGAATTCAAGAATATGTGTAAAATATGGATTTTAAAAATAACGCCAATTTATAGCTTAAAGTCGGAGGTTTTTGAAATAAACGCGTAACATTTCATAACTTCCGACCGGATTGAGATAGCACAGTTCGGTTGGGTGCATTTTACTCAATTTAGGATGTACTATGACTATTTTCTTTTGGTGGGAGGGGGTTATGCTGGACTACCCTAATCTACTCATTTACTCAGCCGACACAAATTCTAGATTTTAAGACATAAGTGATTTAATGGAGCTCGAGGGGTGTATCCGGTATAACAGTGGAGATAATTATTTTACGCAGTGGTTCTTACCTACTGCATCAGTTGGTTCCGAACTTCTTCAGAAATACTAAATATAAAAACATTATTTCAAAAGACCGATAAGGTGACCGTAGGGGATTTATCATTTGGGAGGGGGGAATTTCGTACCAGGAAGGGATTCAAGCAGTAATGGCATCAGATTTTGCTATCGCAAAATTTAAATATTTGAAACATTTAGGTCTACGGCCATTCGGCATATTACAAGCATACAAATATGATCCTTTATTTCTTATACAAAAATTGTACAATCGTAGACTTAATATTTTGGTACCAGCTCTACTGTGGATTTTCTGGGGCAGTCATGATTCATCCTATGTTTCATATGCTTTATAACAGTGTTAGGCAAAAATTAGTCATATCTAATGATTAATGATTGATCACTCATACCGTTAATCATGATTGGTAGTAAGTGACTAATTTAGTCATTAGTCGCCATATGTGATTGATGGCTAAATTAGTCATGACTAGTAATTAAATACGAGGAATGACTAATTTAGTCACAATATAGTTAGTCATGACTAAATTCCGATAAATCATGTTCATATGGGTGCTCATAAAATGAAAAATACACTTCATCACTTTTAAAAAAATTTCTAACAGAAATTTATTTCATCAAAACGAAAATCCTTCAGCACCTTATTTAACAAAAATCAATCTTCCAATTATAAGTAAAAGTCCGTCGTTATGAAAAGCCAAAAAATAATGTAAATGATAATAATAATAATAAAATAAAATAAAAAATCCTTGAACAAGCTACGCTTTGAAAAGTAAATATGTTTACATAACCGATCAATGGAAAAAATATTTCTTTTTTCTAGTATTTAAAAAAAATATTTCAATTTTAATTAGACCTTTGGACATATCAATATTTTCCTAATTTTTTTTAAATTTAACTAATGTTAGATGCTAATATCTTATTTGTCATTTATTTTAGGTGTTCGGCAATTTGTATGAGATTTAGTAAACTTATTTTCTATTAAATTTGTAAAATTGGTAGCACAGCGAAACCACGTAATAAAAATTGGTATTTTTTGGTATTGGAATATAAAAATTGGTATTGGACCCAGGGCCAAACGAACTGATTAAACAGACCATGCGGATACCACCACACTAATTATTTTATATTTTTGATATATTACTAAATTCCACCCTTCTCCATAATTTCAATTATGGCCGCTGAAAATATACGGATTAATGTAATATAATAAGCTTATAAATAAATAACAATACACTAATATATGCGTATTGTATTCTGTGTGTATTAAATGTATATATTATAAAATATCAATATTTTTATTTTTATTAGCATTTTATAAACAATTGAAATTAGCAATATGTACATGTCAATTTTTATTATGGTTTATTTGTAAATAATCAAATGTGTGAATTTTTTATTTGGAAAAGTCACTGTTAGGGACTGGAATTAAAACCTAGAGTAAGATGTGTCGTGAAACAAAAATTACGAATTTAAAAAGAGCAGAGAAACTTTAAATCTTGGCAGCCAGCACTTCACCCGACCAGATGTGAGGAATACCGTGATATTTCATATTATTCATGCAATATACAATGGGCGTAAAATTGATTTAAACATGCAAAAATGATACTTTTATTATTGACAATTATTAATTATTAAAATTATATTTTTCTACCCTCCCATTTCAAATCTATGGAACTTTTTTCTACAACTTGTATGACAATATTCCTTCAATAATGATGAAATTGCATCGAATCCTTTATCAAGGAAAAAATAATTGTAAGATACAACGCTATGAAAATCCATAAAAAGCCATCAATCAAATCATGGGCAATCTCTGTTTTTGGCTAAACGCCCTCTCTCTTTTGCATTTCATACCGTTATAATATGATTGATCGGTGCAGATTTGATATCTCTAAGGTATGAAAGGTATACTTTTATAACAGAAAAATCAAATCAATACAAATGAACGCCATTTTTATATAAGCTACTTTTCATTATTTAATTTTTAGCTATAAAATAGCGTCAATTTTGTTATCCTTTTATACCATTTCTGATTACTATTGACAATCGATTGGCTAGAGCAAAGATTTACTTTGCCGTTACCAAGGAATTGAATTAAACAATTGAACATTTATGTTCGGTCAGCGGTTTACTGATGTATGGTCAAGGACGGGCTTTCTTGTCAGTTGTCAATCAAGTTCCCTTCTGGCCTATTAGAGAGGAATCCAATTAATAGGCAAACGGCAATCTGTGGAAAATAGTCCACGATTCAAACTGTGACGGCATGAACGACGCTGTTTCTGTTAATTAAATACGTTATCTATGCAAAGAGGTGGAGAAAATACGTTAATAAGAGTAAGCTCTTTAAAATTTTGTCAAAACCCAATGCTTTTATTGCAAAAAAAGCCAAAAATCCAATCGATTAACTTTAATTTATTTTTAAAATCTAGAAAAAACGTTATTTTTATATTAGATCTTTTGTGTAAGGTATTGGTTAAGTTAAAAAATCTCAAATTTTATTAACGATTAACGATTAATTAATCATCAGCAGCTCGATTAATGATTAACCCTTAATCGTTAATCAAATTTAAGATTGATTAAATTAATCGTTAATCAAATTTGAGATTGAGTTAACTAATGATTAATCATTAACATTTAATCATTACAACATTAGGGTTTTATCATATCCTTTTGCATTAGCTATGGTCTGAAAATAATAAATCTTTGTAGTCTTGCAACTTTCATTTTGTTTTTTATCTAAAATGAAAAATTAATGTTTTATTATTAATTTAATTACTATTAATGGTTTATCTAGAAAAACGATTGATATTTATTCATGATTATCTGTACAGATCGTAAATATTTAACTAACGTATCTAACCTTTACGTGGCGAATGACGTTGACAAAAATTATATGAGTAAAAGCGCGATGCGGCGTCGTTATGTAAATAATTACGGGCCAATTTAATTAATCAATAAATTAATCGTTTAATCAAATTAACGATTAACTTTTTAATAGTGAATAGTTTGACAATTAATTAATCGTTAATTGCGATTTTAAAAAAATAATCGATTACGCCCAACTCTTATCTCAACCCTCCTTTCGAATTTTCTCTCCTTTTTGCCATTTTTCAAATGTCGTGTAATCTATTTGATTCTCGACGACAAATGAATAACAAATGAGAGGAGAAGTTGGTGTCTGAGTGGAACGAAGTCACGATAGCTCAAGTGGGAGAGCAGCGGCGTATTTAGCCGAATGTCGTGGGTTCGAATCCCGTTCGTGACACTGATTTTTTTATCTCAACCAATACCTTACATAAGAGATTAATTAATTGAAAGAAGTTATTTGGTCAATCGGACCACGAAATCTAATGGGGTAATTTTCATACTTACACGACTGATGAACCGCAGTGTCGGCTTCAACACACCGTCGACGGCGAAATGGTGCTAATTGAAATATTGCGTTTTCACACCCGCAATTAAAATTTCACCTTCCGGGATTTCTCTCAGGTTAAGTGAAAAGTTGAGACACGAGGAGGAAGGAGGCAGATGCCACGAGAAACGTCTTACGTCTCTTTAGTTGCCTACTCACACGTTGCCGAACTTAACCGGCCGTGCTTGCCGGCCTGTTAACGTTTTTCTCCAACAATAACAAACACGTTTTAAAAATGTTTACATAACAAAAGACCTATTTTATATTTGTATGTAATGCTAAACTGGCGAGATGTTCCTCACTGCATCATAATCATTTATATTTCTGCAATTTCAATTTGCTTAAAACATTTCTAATAACCATTTCTCATAATTGATATTCCACATCCTCTTACTTAATGTTATGCAGAGATTGAACCATATGAATTTCAATTATTATGTTCGCTTTATGGGGGACTTATATAACGTCGAAACGATCGGATTTACATACAAACGGGTTGAATCATTTCTGCAATAAATAGTTTTACAGTATAAACCAACGCGAATAATTATTTGCTTGAATCCCGCTAATATTTACCCTTAGGAGTCAGCATTGACAAAAGATGCACTGTGCGTCCGTTTTATTTACAAACCATTACACCGGTTAAAGCGATTACCAAGGCCATACGATCCTAATCCCCAAATAATAGACCGGGCCGTCAGCCCAAATCTACAGGCTGTCTCGTTTAGAACCATCCGATCGAGAGAATAAAACAAGGAACGTGTAGTCAAAAAGAAAATTTGCGACAAATTTTACAAACGTAAAATAAACAGCAACACGCTTACAAACTACAAAAAGGAGTCTCAATAAAAACTGCCACTTACGGAATAAACGTTTTTTTTGTAACGCTACAAAATTTACAACGTCCTAATGAGCACAGAAATTTATACAAAACGTGCTTAGCTAATATGCAAATGATTGTTGTATGTAAGAAATAAGATATATTTTTAAAGAAAAAAATTCTTTTGAACAAAAAAAGACAACTTAAACAGACTTCACAATGAATTATTTTTATATAATTACGAAAAATACAATCAATGACAAAAACAGGCCCTTGTTTTTGTCTCATCTCAACCCACCTTTCGAATTTGCCCTCCTTTTTGCCATTTTTCAAATGTCGTATAATCTATTCGATTCTCGACGACAAATGAATAACAAAGGAGATGGGAGTTAGTGTCCGAGTGGTTCGAAGTCACGATAGCTCAAGTGGTAGTGTAGTGGCGTATTTAGCCGAAGGTCGTGGGTTCGAATCCCGTTCGTGACACTGATTTTTTTTATCTCAACCAATACCTTCCATAAAGTTTATTTAAATTCAATGCGGTGCGCGTTGGAATAAATTACATTTATCCCGTCTTTTCAGCAAACTCTGACCCACTAGTGGACTTAAGAAACCTCCATGCACTCTAACCACCTTTTCTTTTTGTAAGAATTTTTCAAGAAAAGGAGGATAAACTCAAGTAACCAAAGGCAAGCAAATAACCTTCACCATTTTCTACATCATTGAGCTATCACAACACCCAATTTGTTCCGCATTTCGATTTAACTTACTTATCTCAAAATAACTTCAAACTCCCATACACGACTAAAGAGAATAGAACTGAAAGACGATATAAACTACTCAAATGACAGCTAAACAACAGATCGAAATTTTCACTAGAAAACTAATTACTACTAATTCGGACGTACGGAATTCAACTCATCGTTCCAACAGAGAAACAAGTCACATCTTTCCAAAATCCTTTGAACCCTAGCCCAAGCCAACTTCCCATCTCAACCTCACCTCTTGAATATTCCCTTCTTTTTGCCATTTTTCAAATGCCGTGTAATCTTTTTTATCTCAACCAATACCTTCCATAAATATTAATCAATTGAAAAATGTTAATTGGTCAATCGGACCACGAACTGAAATGGATCTTTTACAACATATACAGTGCATGAAATTTTATAGTGCGGATTTTTAACACTATTTTCAGTAACTAGGTGAAACTTTGAATTTATCAAGCATTTAAAGTTTTCTATAAATGTATTGAGCAATCTTTTATAAGTTGTATAATTTAACATAAAACATTTTTGCAGTATTATATCGGCGTTCCATTCATTCTGCTTGGCTTTGTTCGGACGTCACGGACTTTATAATGGGAAACTGACCAATGTATAAAGTCCGAAACCGTAGTTTTCCCGATTTAGGGCTTCCCATGGTCAGTAAAGAAAGTCGCCGGTCTTTCACCTGTACCCAAGTTCCTATTTTACAATTGCATTACTCTCAGGTTGAGAACTGTAAACTTTTACCACTTTGATCCATATACATTTTACGTCACTTGAGACGTCCCGACTCCTCCTGACGTAAATAACTCAAACGTAGAAAACAGCCCGCCGTCAATCCACACCTCTCTCCTACACCCCAGGTGTTTCTTTAATATTTTCCCGTAGGTTTTCTTATTTCATACTTTCTGGTTTCCCCGAGAAGACCCTTTTCCTTTTTGTAAGAAGGCCGACAAAAACACTTTTCCCATGTAGGAACATACGTATAAATTTAAAATTTAATAAATCTAAACATCGATGTTTGAGAACTCCTGGTTACTTGTTATCTATAATAAAAAATAATGAAATCTTTATGCAAAATCTAACAGTATAATTGATTTGTATGATAAATTTAGAGTTGGTTTCTGTTCATAATATAAGTTAG
>NW_019394178.1:1418574-1433574 GCF_000648675.2 Cimex lectularius | reverse complement strand
CTTCCACTTTTTTAAGTATCATTGATCACTTCTTTAGGATTAAAATGTTTAGGCAACTCGGTGAAGCAGAATACGCCTTTCAAGATTTTATTCTGCGTCGAAATAAAAAATTTTATGCTAGCGGAATGAAAGCAATTATTACACGTTGGCAATAGGCTGTGAAGAAAAATATTTCCAATAATTTTTCTTTATTTTATAAAAATTAAAAATAGTTTGGACTCTGCCTTTCCAAAACCTGCATTATTTTTGCACCAGCCAAGTATAACACGTATGCCATTTGATGTAAAATACCCGTCCGTTCAAAATTGTTTTTGCCAGTATTGTAATTAATTACTGAAACATGTTTAATTACATATGAACTCTGAAATCCCGTCAGTATTTGTAGCCAAACGTGTTTTAACAAATTATTGGAGACGTAAGAGAGTTAAGCCTCTGACCGAGGTCTATATATATGTACAAGAGAGGGAAAAAAGGCAAGACCTTTTGTCCGACCTTGTAAGCAATAACGATAGCCTAATGGTACGTTTCGGACGGTTGTGACACGCGTCAATCGTAAATAAGCCCAGTTAACAATGGTGCGGACCGGGCACAAGTGTAGCTAACATTTTGCCAGTAAAGAGCTCGTCCTGGTCGATTACTGCGGTCTGGGAATTGGGCGTAGCGACTCGTTATAAATCTAGCGAGAAGAGGCGATCCCGGCCAGCTGACTTCTGTTAGTATCCTCGGTATAATTACGCCAAATGATCTTCCGTCTCACTTCGGGTCCACACCGGCCGACTGTGTCACTTTTGCTTACTTATTTACAATTGAATTGCACTCAGGGAGACCTACAATAAACCTTTATTTTAGTAACAGAATTTGGAATTGCAAGAAGAAAGTTTGCTGAAAGGTTATGCGATAAACCTATGGATGACTATTATCAAATTTTAATTTTTAATTGTGAGTTCTGTACTAATTATTGTTTGAAAAACAGCAGGTAAATAATATGTTATTTTTGTAAGGATTGTCAGAATAAAGTTGGTTCTTTTCCAAAAACCAATATGTAAATTTTAATATTATTGGAAACAATTATATCGATCTATAGAATACAACTGTCCACTCAATACAGAAAAAAATTGAAAGAATGTTTGGTCAAATTGGTTGCTTTCAAAATGAAATATTGCTACAATTTTTTCAAGTAGTTTGATAGCATAATAATGAACATATTTTATTCAAATTGTACCTGAAATTCTCATTTGTAGTTCCATAAAGTACATTTGATTTTTTAATGGTTTTTTTTCCATGAATGTAGCTGTATGATTATATATGAAGCATAGTAAAGAAAAAAATCTGTCTGCCGGATGTCGTAGTTAAGAGAAAAAGAATAAAAGAGAAAAAATATTAATTATTAAGAAATAATAACAAAGAGAAAAGGAATAAAGCGAGGTTTTAATATTATTAACTATCTTTCAATTAATTAAGGTTTTTAGTTGAGATAAAAAAGGCAGTGTCACGAGCGGGATTCGAACCCACGATCTTCGGCGAGATACCACTTCAGGTATTGTGACTTCGATCCACTCGGACACTAACCTTTTGAATATTCCCTCCTTGAATTTTATTTCAACTAAAAACCTTAATTATTTGAAAGGTATTAATTCGTCATGCGGACCACGAAACTAGTGAATTTAATAAGTTTAAATGAAGTATTCACTAAAGCTCTCCGTGGCCATTTCATTTGTCGCCGAGAATGCAATAGATTACACATTTGAAAAATGGCAAAAAGGAGGGGAAATTCGAGAGGTGGGGTTGAGATGGGAAGTTAGTATCCGTGTGGATCGAAGTCACGATAGCTCAAGTGGTAGAGCAGCGGCGTATCTAGTCGAAGATCGTGGGTTCGAATCACGCTCGTGACACTGACTTTTCTATCTCAACCAAAAACCTTAATTCATTGAAAGATATTAATTGGTCAAGCGGACCACGAAACTAGCGAATTATTAACTATCCGCTAGCACACACAGAACAAAAAAATAAGTTAAACTTAATAGTAAAAATACTTATATAAAAAAACAAAGAGAAAAGTCTTAATCGTAAAGCGATAAAAATTGGATATAATAAAACCATATGAAATATAAAAGAAATTGGATGGATCAAAAATTGAATTCCAATATATAGAGAAAACTAAATTTTTTTGCCAAATCTCTGCAATCAAATATTATTATAAATTTTATGAAGTGATTCAGTAGGGTAACAATGAGCATATTTCATTCAAATTGTACCTTACATTCTCTTTTGTAGATCTATAAAGCACATTTGATATTTTCTAATCAAATGTAAAAACCATTTACGAATCGGTCCAGAAAAACTTAAGCTATTCCAAAATTTACACGTAAATGTAGATAAGCACAAAAGCAAAAAATATCAAATATTTTAAAGTTTTTTTTTTGTAATGTTTAATGTAATGGAATTCAAATGCTGAAAATATTTTTGTAAAAAATATTGGATTTACTTTTCATGGAAGTTGTAGCAAATATAAGTAATATCAGATAAATGAAAAAAATATTTTCTTTGAAGTAATTGATAATTTCTTAGACATACAAAAAGTACAACCATTTTGTTTTATTTATTATAAACATATTCATATTTTTTTATAAATTGGGCCTGTATTTGTATGCAATTGTATATTCCTTTTGCTAACACTTACGACCACGGAGATCAGATATTTATTCGAATCTCTGTGATACGATAGTTCAAACTTTATTTTGCATAACTTTCCATATTAAAAGAATATTGCATAAATTTGCATATTTGAAAAATATTGGTAATTTGGATTTATTGCGAAAGTAATTAAAAAACAAAATAAATTGAGTAATTTAAACACCATAGAGGGGAAAAACAAGTGCCTGAAAGTTATTAGGGCTTACAGTTGTTTCAGGAACAAAGATGTAAATAAATTGATACAATAGAGTTATTTTGAAATAATCGTTTTCTTAAATGAGATACCTATTTGCAAAACTGTTGCTTTTCCAAATATAATTATTTTTCTGTAGTAGTCTGGTATTGGAAATATGAGGTCTTAGTTGAAACACAAAAATAGTCGTCAATCTCTCTCTTCCATATTTTCAATATAATCGACCGAAACATACCGAAAGTGAGAACTTTAGCTTCTTCTATAATAGTAGGTTGAATTTTGAATTCTATACTTTACGAAATATGAAAAATATTGGAACCCATATTGGACAACTGAAATTGTGATAAGTTTAATATCTTTTGGTAGCAATATTACGGCTACAATCGATTTCAAAATATTTTTAGCTCACAGTTTAATGCTTCCTTATAAAAACATATGTTAGCTTTTTTACTTTTAAATTTGGCTACAGAGTTTACAGATGATCATTTCTGAGAAGTTTCTCTTAAATGTGTTCTACTGAGCAAAGCTTTTCAGACTGATTTATTAAATTTTGCTGTGCGTTTTTCCCATTACCGCCAAGATTGAATACCAGTGTATTTATAGCATTTTCAATTATCAAAAACGATCCAGGTGGTCCTTTTTTCTATATCAGCATAACAGGACCACAGTATTGCAACTCCCGCATAAAACCTTCTATGTTGCTCCCATTCAAAAAACAAAACAAAATAAAAATGAATAATAAATCAACCTCGATGATAAGATTATAAAATTGACAACTCGAGCACATTCGAATACAATTGTCCACAAAGTCATTAAACTTATCTTCCCCCTCCTAAGCCCCAAAACATCATAGAAAACCATCAATTTTGCTTTTGTACTCTCCATAGCAACATTCAACAAGGTCATCGAGTTCTAGACAATTCATTCAGCCTTGAGCGAGGGGAATATTGCCCTGGTGTAATTGAATGTGCGCGAACCTTCGGGGCTTCTTTCCAAGTTGAAGTTTCTTCTCCTCTCAGCCTACTATAATCCTAAGCCCCTACCTGTCCTATCGGTATTACAAAGTGAAACAAAGTGCAGGTTTTCCTCTGTCTTCTTTGTTGGGGATGGAATAGCACAAGGAAACATCCTAGGTCCTCTCTTGTGTACAATATACACTGCCGATAACTCTCTAAATCGTAATACTTTCCGTGCTACATTCGCACAAGACACTCTTATATTTTTCTCGCATCAAAACCCAAACATAGGAGCCACCAACATCCAAGCATATCTAAACGATATCCTACAATATAGCAAAAGTTGGAGAAAAAATTAATCAAAATAAACGTGTCCAGACAATTTTTAGCCTCCGCCGTCCGACAATTCCAAACTTTAATTTCGGCACGTAAACTAATAATTTGCAAATACATTCTAAAATAATTTATTAATGAAGAAACCAATTGTTCTTTACTTAATCTTCAGAATAAAAACCCGATCAAATCTTACATTTTAAAGGATAACTGCCGGACCATATTTTTCTAACTTTCAGCTACAATTGACCATCAAAAAATTTATATAATATTCGAATAGACCAGAAAAGCTGAAATATTGAACATTACTGCTGGTTTGACGGTTTACAAAATAAAATGTTAAGGAACCACGGTTTAAAAAAATTTATTAAAAATTACCATTTCGCAAAATTCATGATGTTTGTGAAATTATATTGTAAGTAGATTGTCAATCTTTAAAACAAATGTGCACTCATCTAAAAGAAAATTTGCTACTAAATATAAAAATGGGGTCAAAAATTAGCAAAAGTTAGGTTACAGTAAAAAAATTCAGGTTTTATGAAAACAAATAAACACTAAAATATAGTAATTTTTGAACGAGTTGAAATAAAACCATTATGTTTTCGGCATTCTACTCTTCTTTTGATGTACTGTCAACAAAAAAAAATTAAATGACCTACCTGTAAGCATATATGTGTATATGTGCGCCTGGGACTGTATGACGATAAAATTAAATTTAAAGACAGAAAATTAACAAAACCGAATAAAATATTCGTTATAAAATATATAAAATATAAGTAAATTGAAACAGAAATAAAATAATTCTAATATGTCTTCCGTCGGCTGCTTTTTTCACCGACGATGTTTCGAACATAGAGGATCGGAGGGAAAAAATGGTTTCGAAAAAATAAACAGAAAACGCTTCCTTACCTTGTGGTGGAAACAACTATCACGTCACAGGAACAGTTCGCTTGAAAAAAATACGGGTGAAACGAGAGACCACGATATCAAAAATGTGAACGCCACGGGGACCACGTCGAAATTTTATCCACAAGACAATCAATTTAACAAGATATTCGATGCGTTCAACAGGGCGGTTCGACAGCAACAGAACTGGTCCGAATAAGACACTAAAATATGGCTGGACCGAGAGACAGACAGACAAAAGTACAGCTTAGCGCAAGAAGTTTATGTGTATAAGTGGTTTTTTATTTTTAGTTTTGTTAAAAAATGTATAAACAATATATCATGGTTTGTTACATCTCTTGATGGAAGTACAAATTTTGCACACAAAAAATACTTTGTAGCAAAAAAATTAATTTCACTTTCTTCAAATAAAATATTATTTAGTATATATAGTTTTGTTTTTAATTTTGTTTCTAATTTTTTAAATAAATTTTAATGATTATGGTTTTACTCGATTATTCCAAAGTGCCACCGAATTTGTAGGTGTCATCTTGGATTATGTTTAAAAAAATCTCAACCTGATCAGCTCCTTATCAAATATTATTATGAAAAATTCTTGCAATTTTTGTTTACAACTGCTAATTATTACCATTCATATTTTTTTCCTTTTTAATCTATTTCTGTCTGCTCTGTACAATAAACGACTTTGGGCAATTTACGAAGCGTTTGATTTAAATCGTGTCTACTTTTTGAAAAAATCTGTCAAACATAGCAATTTTGTCAAATGAATAAGCACACTTGTGCGTCCTGTCAAAGATAGTACTTTATGTCGATTACTCCAAATGTAAACTCATAACCACCAGCTTGTCAATTTTTGTCGGTGACATCATCTTCGACTAACAACATTTACAAAATTCTCAAAAATTTTTAGCGCTTTTATGAAAAATATTTGACGCCAACTAATTAAATGTTGTAAACAAATGTCGTTTCATGAAAATGTTTATTATTAGATATAATTTTAAACTTTTGGCGGGAAGTATAACTAACAGTTTAAAACTCTATTTCTGGACCGTTTTCCACTTATCACATTATCAAGATCCTCTCAATAATTTTTTTTTCTTATCAAAAACATATCAATAATGTGTGTATATGTAATGATTTTATTTGAAACAAGGTTAACATTTAGACATGATTTTATTTTATGGTTAATGAATTGACAAGGGACAATAATTGTCTGGGACGAAAAAAATCTTTACTAAAATAAAGCAATAACATTTACTTGTGACTGTGATAAAAAAAATTATATGTTATTAAATTCTGAAAATAAGTAACAAGAAATAACAACGTTAAAAAATATTGTTGGAAATAAGTTATTCCCGTCTTAAATTGCCAAATAATACTTAATTATGATAAAATTGATCGTCTTCTTCGAAAGACCAGCCGTGAACAAGCTTCGTTAAATAAACAATTATTATTTATTATTTGTTATGCGTTGCCAGGCAGAAAATAACAAATGCTCCCGTTCTGAGGACTTCCCTATCCCCTTAATGCTCAGTATCCAGCTCAAAGGTGTAAAGGTCGCAAAAGGACACGCCTTCTCTCTGGAAAGTTTTGCTTTGATGATGTTGGGTCTATCCCTGGGATTTATTTTTAGGCTGGGATAAGTCAGTCGGGGGAAGTTTGGGCTTTGTGTCTATATTTGAGCCGGAGACGCCGCAAAATTCTATTAATACAACCAGGCTCCCTTGAGGCGTTGTCGCCTTTCAGTTGGTCGCTTTTCAATTAACACCTGAACGAGAGACGAAAATATTTTTTTTTAAATAATTTCTTTACCCTAATAAAAATGTTCTACTGTCACGAAGAGTCTACCTTCAGATTGGTGCACGAGAAATCATTTTGGCTTGTGGTCAAACTGCGTTTAGACAGCTTCCATCAGTGGACGTCCTGTTGTTCATCTGTAGTCTGAAAGTGATTTATAATTGAACAGCTTTGCCAAATGTTCGTGCGACACGAACTAAAACAGCTGACATTCATAATGATGAATTAATTAAGCTTAGACAATAATGTCACTAGTTTATTGTCAAATGTTAATAATAAGTAAAACCTGGAATATCCAAACATGACATTTTCCATGAGCATGCTATTGTTTATTAATTTAAATAAAATATAATCCAAACTCTATACCAATTAAGATAATTTATTTTTTGCATTTATTTGCATTACAGAAATGTTTTTGTTTTTATAACTTTAACTAAAATATTATATACAGAGTGTCCCATGAATAGTTTTAATACATGATATATCTATATATATATAATAAAATGAAATCCGTTTTTTCTAAAACAATTTGTTGTCACATTGTCTATTTTGTAAACTCGTACCAGTTAATTAAATAATATTCCAAACGTAAAGAATTTTTAAAAAAATATAAAATGTTAAAAATTGTTATAAAAAAATGGGTAATTCATTTAGCGCTTTGATAAAATATAATAAAACTCACTGTATATAAATTTGTGTTGGCCAAAGGAGGCTACCGTCGTTTACGGATTTTTGATCATACTAGGTCGAAAAAGCTTTCTTTCCTAGGAGCTTCCTTCTAGGAGTCAAGAAAAATATTTATAAAATTTAAATGGTTTTAATATACGTTTTCGTTTTATGTGAATGTATGTAAGTTTATTGAATTGTTATGAAGTTTATTGTATATCATTTTACTTATTTTTTATTTTAGCACTATAAAAAGCGCCGGATTTTAAAAACTCCTAAGATTTTCCAGCGTTTTGTTTTTTACTAGATGCAATTCTATTCACCTCGTCAAAAGTAGATTTTTTCCATAAATTATCCAGAAATCGTGACATGCGGTCTGAATTGAATATAAAATATATATATTTTTTTGTATTTTGTAAATTCACTTTTTTCCACATCGTACATGTGTTTGTTAAATTTAAAAAATGTTTGTAAATCCCAGGCCCTGAAGATGATCTCAATAAAGATCGAAACGTTGGCACGATAAAGAAAATGTTTTTCTGNTTATCGTGCCAACGTTTCGATCTTGAGATCGATTGATTCTGATCATCTTCAGGGCTCAAAGTGTTTGTCTTCTGTCTAATTGTGCCATTCTTGCGTGTCGTGTTGAGAGTGCCCAACATAATACCTACAGACATTTTAAAAGAATTTTACACCATCAAAATGACGCATACAACGCCCACTTTGACCAAATTAAAAATAAACACATCAATAAATTGGGCACTCTCAACACGACACGCAAGAATGGCACAATTAGACAGAAGACAAACACTTTGAGCCCTGAAGATGATCAGAATCAATCGATCTCAAGATCGAAACGTTGGCACGATAAAGAAAATGTTTATCTGAAACCTACATCACACCAGACCGCATCTCACGATTTCTGAATAACTATCGATTAACGGTCACTAATCTCTACACACAAATAAAATAGAATTTTAACCAATGACATTATTTCAAAAACGAGATCTTACATTTTGAGTGTCAACAAACGACTGGTTTTTGGTTCCGAGGGTTGGACTATTTCCCTGGAAAAAAGAAAAAACGCAGGATTGTATGAGGCTAGATATATGGAAAGTTACAAAAACGAAAATTTTTTTCCAGTGAAGTTGTGAAATACATTAAAAAGAAATATGGACTCGTTTTTAACATCCTTTAAAGCCTCTGAATCAAAAATTTTATGGCAAACACTAGCCATTGTTGGGCTCGATTATTCAAGAGCAAGTTTTATTGCCAGCTCCGCTGATCCACTTAAAAAAATCATAATTCCTCAGAATATAATCTAAATTGAAAATTTACACGACCGTTTGAAAGCTGACTATTTTTTCTGTTAGACACTGTCAAAAATGTGCAGGTATTATATCTAGAAATAAAAATGAATTACAAAAAGGGGTCAAACTTCATTTTCTTCCCACGTTTTTTTATTTTTTCAAGTAGGCGAAGTTTAAAACATTTCTTACACTTTATAAAGTTCTAAGCTTGTGTAAAGTTCTTTGTAGATCGGTGGAGTCTTTGTAAAGATATCACGAATTTTGTGATTTTCAAAAACCAAATTGGAAATATTTAGAAGGGAAAATTTTTGAGGGAAAAACATTTTTGTTTTTCCGAAAAATTGATAATCACGGGATTTCATTGATGGTAAAATATTTACTTAGTTTCTTCCAAAAAAATATAATTTATCCTTCCTTGCTCTGATGATCGAAACTTGGTTGATATTCCTCTTTGTCTTCTTGTTTTTCAATTAGTAATTTGACAGATTGTGGTTACAATGGTAAGTTAGCAAGTTAAGACAAAAGAAGAAAAATTATGATAGGATCTGTAAGAAAGATGACGCATAAAGAACCCCGCAGAAACTTCCGTTTTTACTGACTGCAAAACAACCCCACGGCCCATCACGGATGAATAAATTAGGCTTTTATTTTCTATGATAAAAAAAACAAAACTTTAGGTGGTATGGAAGAAAAAATAAAATTGTAGGGGGATACATACGAGAGCGAACGAGTGAGAGGGGAGAGGTAGATAAATAGCTTTCCTTCAAAAAAGATATAATAATTCTGCGCAGATGAGGGAAATAAAATTAATTAATTACATACATGTAGTAGATTTCCTTTGAAGCCGGCAGGGGAGAGGAAATTACCAACCATGTATATCTTTTTTTCTTAACACAGATTTAAATCAAACTTAGATTAAAATATAGATTAAAAAAATTGGCCGAGTGAATTTGATGAATAAAATTCAAATATTTCGCTGTTTATCTTAGATGTTCAAATGTTCATTATAGGGACATATTAATATATTTTATAAAATATTTATATTTATGGCTGTTCTTTCTGACTTAGCGTACAACATATTTTAAAACTTTGTAGTAAAAAATTGTTTGTCTTTTAAATTTTAACTTGGCGAAGTCGCTCGCGTGGATGAATCCAGCGAAGATAAAGCAATTACCCCTATCGTAGGGGCTTCCCTTCAACGGAAGATAATTCTGTGTGGGCAGTTATAAATAATTTATGAGGAAAGACGTGTAGCGATAACATTGTCTCTGGATGGGCAAGGGAGCATAATTTAATTAACCGCCTTGCCCGCGCCTCAGACTCGTCAAGGGGAAGGACCATGCTAATGCCCGGCTCAACTGAGGCTTCTCCCAACTCCTCCTTCTTCTTCCGTTCTAATCCCAGTTTTACAAGTTTACTTTGTAGCCTGATCCAGGCTCTCTCAGTGATTGAGAAGGCAAATTACCGATGAGCCCCTTCAAAAACCGCACCCAAGATTAAGAAGATTCCGCCGTGGTAGGGGGTACCGGTATTTTCCCTTTGTTTCCAAAACTGTATCAGTTCAAACTTTAGAAAATTATCCCCCTGCTGCCTTCTTTTGATTAGCTACTAAAGAAAACTGAGCACTTTGAACCTTATTTGGGCCATTATTACATTTAACTTTTCATTTTAACATTAAAGTACTTTCATAACGGATTTCTGAGGGTTATGAACTTAAGAATATGATCATTTATTTATATAATTAAAAGTATTATTATTATTATACACATAATTGCTTGAAATTTATACCTGCTAGTAGGTAAAAATTGATTGATACAATTTTTCTATCTAACTATTTTATATATACTGATGCATACATAATATATACATATGCAGAGAGAGAGAGAGAGAGAGAGAGAGAGAGTGAGAGGGAAAGAGATAGAGAATATATTATAATATAATTATTAGAATATAATATTCTTATAATTAAATAGAATACATTATATTTTTTTCTCTACTCCTAGCTCTCCCTGCTTACTTCATCTTTCCATCTACCTACCTATGAACCTACCTATATAATTAAATTTTTCTCCCTCTCCCTCACCCTTTCTATCGATATCTCTACATCTCTCTCTATCACTATCTATCTATCATCGATCTATCAATTTTTCTATGTATTTATTTTTCCATCTATCTATAGAGACACATTTAACGAACAATATTATTACCTCACTATCTAACTTTCTTTCTAATGTATTTCTATTTCTATATCTTTATCAACCATTCTATCACAATCCCATTCAGACCATTTATCTTCTACCTCTCTCATTTTCTCTCTCTTTATTATTCTAATTGGATGTTCACCAATCCTGGTGTCCCTCAAAGGTCTATTCTTTTGGCTTTATTGTTCATCGTATATGTCCATAGAATATATTACGAAATTACTAATTATCTCTATTGTATGTATGCTGAAGATCTGAAAATGCATAAAATATATATGTAAAATCACAATCATTAAATATAAATGAAAAGATATTAAAACTAATAAAATAGCGCGATTAACATGGTTTATCGATTAATATTAATAAATGTAAACCTATTTTATTAGAAAATCACAACAGTTTGCAAATAAAAAAAATAATATTGTAAAAATCAAAATTGATGGTAGTGTATTAATTTTAAACAGCTGAATAAAAATTTCATGCTTAGTAATTTAAATATTTAAACTGGAATACACATGTAACGATGAGCTGGGTTATCGACCTGCTGGAAACATGAAGTTTTTCGGAGGATCTACGGAAGAGGTCAACACAGGGAAAAAAACTTCCTTTCAGTTTTTGCCGAGCTTTCGACAGTTTTTATACTGTCATCTTCAGGACCTGTTTTATTATCATATAAAATCAACAATTAAAAACATGAAAAATTTGTTATTTGCCCATTATGGTTAAAGTAAGATATATCGAATTTTCAATTTTTGTGAAATTGTTTTTTCATGTTATTAATTGTTGTTTTTTATATGATAATAAAACAGCCCCTGAAGATGACAGTATAAAAACTGTCGAAAGCTGGGAGAAAACTGAAAGGAAGTTTTTTTTCTCCGTGTTGACCTCTTCCGTAGATCCTCCGAAAAACTTCATGGAATACCCATATTACTAAAGTTTGTAGTAGGATACATTACGAAGTTCATCATTTAAAAAACTAGAAAATATCTAAAAAATACATCCATGTAGCTAAAACTTATTAATGAACTAATGCTTCCAGATATAACTTGCCGTCTTGCAGTAATTTCTAATCTTTCTAGTCATCTTCTTCATCTTCATAAATTACATATTACTATAAATAGAAGTATTCGCTTATCTGTAATCTACACTGTGTTCTAGAGTTCATGAAAAATACTATTTATACGTTTAAAAATTGATGATTTAGGGGCGTCGATGGCCGCAACGGTTTAGGCGTTCACACGGTGCTCATCACCGTAAGGTAAAGGTCCCGGGTTCGAATCCAGCGGCCCTGGATTTGAACCCGACATACTTACAAATGGGCTTTTTTCAAATACACCGGCACCCCGTGGATTTATATGTCGTCTGATGTTGCGAACCCTCGTAAAAAATAAATAAATAAAATATAAAAAATTGATGATTTGTTAAAATGCAACATTTTGACTATTTTTCCATGAAATAATAATTTAAAAACCATTACACCTATTTATATTGTTTCTCATTTTAATGGTAAAAAGACTACTTTTTTACACTATCAAACTGCATTTAAAATGTCGTCGTAAAACATGTAAATGGAAACGTATTTATAAGATACGTCTAAAGGCTTTTCTCTCATTAGATTATGTTCAATCATACTCTGTACAACACTGATAATATTGTGTGCTTCTTAGTGACCATCTTAGTAAACACACAACACTTTCACACAAAACCAATATGACAACACAAGAATAGCACCACACTTTATGCCCTGAAGATGACCTGAATAAAGGTCAAAACGTTGGCAAAAAAATAAAAGGGTGTTTTTCTATGCTACCTCATTCTTGACCGCTCTTCACGACTTCAACAAATTATTAAATAATGTATAATAATAATAATAATAATAATANATAAAAAAGTGGCTTAATAAAAAATAAAAGTTCAAAAAAAATTCACTTGTTTTCGTGGTCCGCTTGACCAATTATTATTTTTCAATTAATTAAGGATTTTAGTTGAGATAAAAAAGTCAGTGTCACGAGCGGGATTCGAACCCACGACCTTTGGCTAGATACGCCGCTACTTTACCACTTGAGCTATCGAGACCTCGACCCACTCTGACACTAAATTCCCATCTCAACCCCATCTTTTAAATTTTCCCTCCTTTTTGCCATTTTTATCTCAACTAAAAACCTTAATTATTTGAAAGATACTAATTGTCAAGCAGACCGCCAAACTAATAAATTTAATTGTATGTATGAATACTCGTTAAATGTAAGAACGGTACATGAGACATAATTTTGAGAGCTTTTATAAATAAGATGATCAATTCAATTCTCTTTATTTTTCTTTTCCATTTGTACATCTAATTTTTTCTCTTTTACACGCGCTGTTCTACAAAAATTCATAGACAAGTCTTCAATAATTTTTCTTTCTTTTCTTAATACCATGACAACGGTAAAGCCGAATTTATAAAACTGTAAAGGGAAAAAACGGCGGCTTAATTTTAGAAACGGTTCCTCCTGTGAATTGTTGATGAGGACGGCGACCGCTGTTGTCAATGTGAATAAAATAAGCGGGCGAATTCTTCGCAGTCGCCTCTTCAACAATTCACCGATGGACCCGGCCGAACATGTACATGCATTATCCGTCCCATGTCACCACTCGTCTTTTGTCAATGTACAACACAGATAAACTATTTTAAGGATAAAACTACAACTTTGGGATGTCACAATTTAAATAGTCGCGAAAATATGTAATAATCGATCTCTGCTATTTTGTATTATTGTAATTAAAAAATTGAGTAGTTACCACTTTATACATGTTTGAATAATAAATAAAATGCTAAATTTTAGCGTTGTTGTGTTTGAAATAGTTCTTCCCCGTTTATTTGTTTAATTTTCTAAGTATAGAATTTATAGCCAAGTATATTTAAATGTAATAAACCAATAAGTTTTGTGCAACAACCTAAATGTGAAAAAAATTGCGCCAATTTTTGCATGCAAAACAAATTATTTCTTCTCTCCTGGGCAATAATTATTAATATGAGTCGTTTAAGATGCTTTTTCTTATTATTGCTGTTCAAAGATAAAGTTGAATTTTTCCAAAAGGATGAAGTGTGGTTTTTAACTTTAATCTGGCATGTAATTTTGAAACCCAAAACTGTTTTCTGACGCAGGGGTGGGTTTATTCTCAACGCTTTATTTTTATGGTTACACTCATTTTTATGAAATTTAAAATATCATAATAGAGCTCAGCGAATCTATCATTTCATTGCAGTTATTAGGCTTTAAATGTATACAGTAGATGTACCGGAGATCTGTCCGTTCTGGTTACAACAAGTTCCAACAAGTATGAGCATATTTGGCCCTTTTTATCACTGAATGTATACATACTGACATAGAAAATGAACTAAAACGAAGACGATTCATGTTAGTATTAAGTTAGACGCGATCGTGTACCCATGGCACTATATTTTCTAAGAATTCCAGCAAGGAAGTAATGCTGACATTACTTAATTGACTTAATGACAAAAAGGAGGGAAAATTCAAAAGGTGCGGTTGAGATGGGAAGTTGGTGTCCGAGTGGATCGAGGTCACGATAACTCAAGTGGCAGAGCAGCGGCGTATCGAGACGAAGATCATGGGTACGAATCCCGCTCGTATCATTAACTTTTTTATCTCAACAAAAAACTTAATTAATTGTAATATAATAATTGGTCAAGCGGACCACGAAATTAGTGAAGTTATTAATTATAGTTGTTACATATAAGTTTATATATATACAGGGTGAATTGCTACTCGTGCTACAAACTTCTCCAGTAGATTCTTCACCCTAAAATGAACAAAAAAGTTCATATTGTCCATGGTCCGATTCTCAACCATTTCAGAGTAATTTCGCTTTTTATCGATTTTGAAAGATATCACGTCCTGGCGTCGGAAAATCGTGATATCTTTTAATCTAAACATTTCTCT